>NW_027328768.1:0-39913 GCF_048564905.1 Vicugna pacos
GACCTCTAGGAATATCCGTTACTTTGTGAGCATGGCTCTGCTTCAGGAAGACGGGCTGCATTGTCACTAGAGAAGACGGGATGGAGGTTCCTTAAAAACCTACAAATGGACTTACCTGATGATCCAGCCTTCCCACGCCTGGGGATATGTCAAGAGAAAACTCTAACTCAAAAAGTCCCATGCACCTCAATGCTCACAGCAGCCCTATTTGTACTAGCCAGGACGTGGAACTAACCCCAACATCTAACGACTGGTGACTGGATAAAGAAGTAGTTGTCTTTTTATGCCGCGGAATACTACACAGCCGTGAAAAAGGATGGAACCATGCCATTTGCGGCAACATGGTTGGGCACAGAGATAGTCATTCTGAGTGAAGTAAGCCAGAAGAGAGAAAAATGCCGCATGACACAACTTCCATGTGAAATCTAAGGAAAAAAGACAGAAATGATCTTAACTGCAAAAGACAAATAGAGCCACAGACATAGAGAAACAAACTTATGGTTACCAGGGAGGGACGGCGGTGGGAAGGGGTAAATATGGGAATCGGAAAATTGCCCGTCTTGGGGAGTGGTGGACATGTTAGCTCTCTTGATTGTGGCGATGGCTTTCTGGGTGTAGACATGTATGAAAATTGATCAAATACTACACGTGAGATGTGTCTAATTGACGGAACAGAAATCGTAGCCCTGTAAAGGTGTTTTAAAACAAAGAGATGGGCTGCGTTGTGTCCTATGTTTCTATGTGTCTTCAGGGAGGTCTCAGGGGGGCGGTGCTGGCCTTCCTGCCAACACGATGACACGAAGCCCGAACAATCCCCCAATCGATGGGAAGAAGAGACGAGCCATGGTCACATCTGGACCCCAAGCTTACACGTGGTGCATGGGTGCCATTTATCGCCAATCCAGCGAGGTTCCGGCCAGAGCTAGAGGCCGGGGCAGCGAACCGGGAGCGGCACTAAGGAGCATCGTGGCGCAGAGGCTGGACTGGGGGCCCGCAGGCTCCTCCCAGGAGGAGCCTCAGGGTTTGGGAGGTGGCTAACGTGCCTGCTTCGTGTCACCAGCAAGTGATGCCACCCGTGGAACATCAGCTGGAATCCTGAGCCGGGTCAGCCGTGGGTGATGCGGTAAAGGCTGCTTGCTAGCAGAGGGGACGCCAGACGGACGGTGAAGCAAGCAACAGGCTGCTGAGCTTCCGGCCTGTGTTTACCGTGCTTTCCGTGTCTCCCTGCATCTCAGGGTCACCCGGAGGAATTCGTGTGGAGTTTAGAGGCCGACGGCCTCTCGGTTCCTCATCAGCCTGGCAAGCCCCCCAGCCCTCTGCGGCCAGACCTCTGCGAGCGTCTTCCCTTGTTCTAGCAAAACCCTCCCCACCCTCGCCTGCGGCGGGCTTTTGCTTTTTTTTTTAATTGATGGCAGTGAGGATACCTTACAGCCTCCTCCGGCCCTTCCTTAGGGCTTCTGCCCTTAGACCACGGCAAGGGGCGGCCCCCCAACCCCCACCCCCGACACCCCCCCCGCGCTGTCCTGGGTCCTGAACTACAGAGGGTCCCTCTGGCCCTGACACTCCCTCTGGCCACGCCCTCTACGGGGTGGAGTCAGCAGGGCCAAGGGGACACGCCCATTGGCTCCACCCCGTGCTCTGGAATCCCAGGACCCCGAATGCCCTGCCCCAGCAGCCCCTGACCCACTTGTAGTTTCTGCACCGGCTCTCCCCGGAGTTCAGCATCCCAGGACTCACAGAGAGGCCAACGGGCAGCTGTTGGCATGGAGGTTACGGACAGAGCCCGGATGTGAGGTCTGAGTGTCCCCCTGTGCACATCCAAGGCCCCTTGGGGCATGGGATGGACCCAGCATTGGGAAGAAAAGGGTCAGGCTGGCGGTCAGAGACTGGGAATCGGCTCTCCCCGCACTGTCGCTTTCTTTGCAGGACTCCCCTGAGTCTGGGAATTCTAAAGTTGAGCCTGGACGTGTGTGGCACGTGACAGTGACTTTGCGTGTGTGTGCGCGCGCCTGAGGACGTGTGTGGTTGTGTGTATGTTGTGGGGGTGTGTGTGGTCCGTGACTCCGTGTGTGTGTGCGTGGGGATGTAGGCGGAGCAGAGTCAGTGTGTGTGCACGTGTGTTTGTGTGTACGTGCATGCATTAGTTTTAAGAATACTAGAAGCTGTCCTTCAGAAGTCTGCAGTAGTAAAAACTGTATGGTGTCCCTCACTGTATAATTCAAACTGAAAATAATCTTCAATCACCAGAAATGTAGTCCCCCCCAGATTCTGATTCCCCCCCCTCCCATACCGATTATGCCCTCATTGTACTGATGAGGAAACTAGCTTAGAGATGTTAAGTGACTCAGCCAAGGGCATGGAGCTCGCGAGCCCAGGGCCAGGACGCAGTCCAAGCGGCGCGGCTCCAGAGGCCTGGAGCCCTGCTCACGACCGCGCGTGGCCTCTTGGCCGGGGGGTGGGGGGGGGTGGGGGTGGGGTGGGGGTGGGGGGAAGAGATTCTGACGGGCCGGGGCCAGCGTGCAGGCTGCCCAAGCCGCGGACTCTGCAAGTCGGGTGGAGAGTACCTGACGGCAGACGAGGGTAAAGGGCTGCTCAGAAATCAGATAGGTTCCTAGATCTTCGATGAGTAAGGAGGCTCAGTGCTCATCCTCGATCCCTTTGCTGGTGGCTAAAAGGGAGCAAGGCCCACGAGCGCGCTTCTGGGAGCGGCCTGCCAAAACCTGGAGCAGGGCTGCTCAGGACTGGCTCTGCAGCAGGAGCAGAGGGGGGCAATGTCGCCACCTGGTGGACATCCTTGGTAGTGGCAGTAGGAGGCCTAGCAGCCTGGGTATGGAGGCGGCAGGACGAGGTCCTAGTGGATGATCGTTTTCACATGGCTTAAGAAGCATTGCTTCATAGATTTTATCCACATTGGGGTCTATCCTACGATGGTAAATACGGTCTCCGTTACTCCATCTTAGCTGCATTGATTAATTTTTTTGAGGTTAGTTTTCTCTTCAATGATTTGGAAGCTATATTGTCTTCCAATTAAAATTCCCTCTAAGTTTTAATAAGTCATCTCTAAGTTCATAACTTTATGTATAATTGGACCAGTATTGCTATAACAGTCTCAAAAACGGGATAATCTATTAGATCTTGTTTCTCAATCATGATACATTTAGCATATTTTACCTCTCTGCTGTTCCCCATTGTGTGCGTGTGTGCGCCTGCGCGGGCTACAGTTACTGCTTTTTAGACAGTTGCTTTCAGTCTGTTGCATTCGCAATGAAAATATAGGTATAAACATCTTGGATTTAATTGCTCGCTACCGCTATTTAATCCCATGTCTTTCCCATTTTTGAGTTATTTACTTCTTTCCCAATCAAATGGACTCATGATTGGCTAATTTTTTTCCAGCGGTAGACTTGGAACCCATACCAGTCTATACGCAGCTTTATGTTCTCCTCAGCAACACCTCTCAGCCTCAACACCCAACAACACTCTCCGTATCTAGGGCCCCAAGGCTCGTTTTAAAATGCGGCATTGTTTCTCGTGTCCCCCCGCCCCCCTCCCGCCCCAGAAAGGAAGCAGGGATCTTCCTTGATTTAACGTGCTGCCTTTTTAGGACTGGCTAGTCTTGTCTGGTGAATGGATATTAAGAGAGATTTCCTTAAACTTCCTCCTGCTTCGTGCCATACCTCGACTTCATTGAGAAGCATGTTTTTCCCGTCTCTAAGACGGGCTTCCGCTTTGAACTGCTAAACCATCACGGCACACTTTTTCTCCATACTTATTCCTGGAAAACTGAGCTCTCTGCCGGAGTAAAGACGGTTCCCGTCAGAGAAGTGTGGCTCCCTGTCCCAAGGTCAAAATGTAGAAGAAAGGGAAGATTCCTGTTTCCGAGGGTTCCATTTTGTCAGGTTAGAGATCTAGTCATCCGTGTGGCTGCGGTGGAATCTGCAGTATCTTGCCTCACAGTTTCCTTTTTCTGGCTTAGCAGGGGAGCCGCATTAGCTGAGGTCGCGGCGCTATGGCCCTTGTCAGGATCCCGGTGCTGAGGCAGCCCCTTCCCCCCACCCCCTCTCCTTGTCATTTTGATCGTGCAAACTGGGTGCCAGCTGTGTGAACCCTGCTCCTGGCCGCCAGGATTGCCCCCCCGCCTCCCCACGCGACGTGTCCCCAGTTCCTCGGCGTCCCTCACTGCAACCAGCTAGCTCCAGGAAGGGTGCGAGCTGGCTTCCGCTGTCGTCCTTCCTCCTTCCTGTCCAGGCGGGCCCTCCTTTTGCGCTAGTCGGCCCGAAACCTTCTCTCCCGCGCTGCATAGGCTGAAGGAATGCCTCAGCGTTTGCAGCCGCTAGAGGGCGCTCTTGTCCTCTCTTTGGGCCCCTTCAGCGCTTCCAGTGGAAATTTCCGAGGTGGGAAGGGCTTGGGGGTTCTCTGTATCTAGGGGCTCCCCCGATCCAGCCGATTCAACTAACTGTGGGTTGAAAATATTCGGGAAAAAACGGAAAGTTTCGAAAAGCGACAATTGAACTTGCCACACACCGGCAACCGCTTACATAGCATTCACGTTGCCTTGCATGCCGCGCGTCACCTAGAGATGATTTAAAGTACACAGGAGGACACAGCGAAAGAGAATGTGACAATGACTGTATGGGTATGTTTATGCATAAGTGGAAAATTGTGCTCTAGACTGGCATTCGACACAACATTGTAAAAACGACAACAACGTGGAAGAAAAATACGTCTGTATGTAAAAAATAAAGTCCTATGTCCTTTTGTATAAGAGGCATCAGCATCCATGGATTTTGGCATCTGTGGGGAGTCCTGGAACCAGTGCCCCATGCTTACCAAGGCATGACTGGAAGCCCAGGCTCCTTATCCCAGCCTGTCATGTCCCCACGTGGTGTGAATCCTGCCTGTCCCACACTCCCCTGGTCACTCTCCTCCAGCCCTGCCAGACTGCCCTCTTCTTCTGGAACAGGCCAAGCTGAATGCACGTCATGTCTGACCTCTAGGAATATCCGTTACTTTGTGAGCATGGCTCTGCTTCAGGAAGACGGGCTGCATTGTCACTAGAGAAGACGGGATGGAGGTTCCTTAAAAACCTACAAATGGACTTACCTGATGATCCAGCCTTCCCACGCCTGGGGATATGTCAAGAGAAAACTCTAACTCAAAAAGTCCCATGCACCTCAATGCTCACAGCAGCCCTATTTGTACTAGCCAGGACGTGGAACTAACCCCAACATCTAACGACTGGTGACTGGATAAAGAAGTAGTTGTCTTTTTATGCCGCGGAATACTACACAGCCGTGAAAAAGGATGGAACCATGCCATTTGCGGCAACATGGTTGGGCACAGAGATAGTCATTCTGAGTGAAGTAAGCCAGAAGAGAGAAAAATGCCGCATGACACAACTTCCATGTGAAATCTAAGGAAAAAAGACAGAAATGATCTTAACTGCAAAAGACAAATAGAGCCACAGACATAGAGAAACAAACTTATGGTTACCAGGGAGGGACGGCGGTGGGAAGGGGTAAATATGGGAATCGGAAAATTGCCCGTCTTGGGGAGTGGTGGACATGTTAGCTCTCTTGATTGTGGCGATGGCTTTCTGGGTGTAGACATGTATGAAAATTGATCAAATACTACACGTGAGATGTGTCTAATTGACGGAACAGAAATCGTAGCCCTGTAAAGGTGTTTTAAAACAAAGAGATGGGCTGCGTTGTGTCCTATGTTTCTATGTGTCTTCAGGGAGGTCTCAGGGGGGCGGTGCTGGCCTTCCTGCCAACACGATGACACGAAGCCCGAACAATCCCCCAATCGATGGGAAGAAGAGACGAGCCATGGTCACATCTGGACCCCAAGCTTACACGTGGTGCATGGGTGCCATTTATCGCCAATCCAGCGAGGTTCCGGCCAGAGCTAGAGGCCGGGGCAGCGAACCGGGAGCGGCACTAAGGAGCATCGTGGCGCAGAGGCTGGACTGGGGGCCCGCAGGCTCCTCCCAGGAGGAGCCTCAGGGTTTGGGAGGTGGCTAACGTGCCTGCTTCGTGTCACCAGCAAGTGATGCCACCCGTGGAACATCAGCTGGAATCCTGAGCCGGGTCAGCCGTGGGTGATGCGGTAAAGGCTGCTTGCTAGCAGAGGGGACGCCAGACGGACGGTGAAGCAAGCAACAGGCTGCTGAGCTTCCGGCCTGTGTTTACCGTGCTTTCCGTGTCTCCCTGCATCTCAGGGTCACCCGGAGGAATTCGTGTGGAGTTTAGAGGCCGACGGCCTCTCGGTTCCTCATCAGCCTGGCAAGCCCCCCAGCCCTCTGCGGCCAGACCTCTGCGAGCGTCTTCCCTTGTTCTAGCAAAACCCTCCCCACCCTCGCCTGCGGCGGGCTTTTGCTTTTTTTTTTAATTGATGGCAGTGAGGATACCTTACAGCCTCCTCCGGCCCTTCCTTAGGGCTTCTGCCCTTAGACCACGGCAAGGGGCGGCCCCCCAACCCCCACCCCCGACACCCCCCCCGCGCTGTCCTGGGTCCTGAACTACAGAGGGTCCCTCTGGCCCTGACACTCCCTCTGGCCACGCCCTCTACGGGGTGGAGTCAGCAGGGCCAAGGGGACACGCCCATTGGCTCCACCCCGTGCTCTGGAATCCCAGGACCCCGAATGCCCTGCCCCAGCAGCCCCTGACCCACTTGTAGTTTCTGCACCGGCTCTCCCCGGAGTTCAGCATCCCAGGACTCACAGAGAGGCCAACGGGCAGCTGTTGGCATGGAGGTTACGGACAGAGCCCGGATGTGAGGTCTGAGTGTCCCCCTGTGCACATCCAAGGCCCCTTGGGGCATGGGATGGACCCAGCATTGGGAAGAAAAGGGTCAGGCTGGCGGTCAGAGACTGGGAATCGGCTCTCCCCGCACTGTCGCTTTCTTTGCAGGACTCCCCTGAGTCTGGGAATTCTAAAGTTGAGCCTGGACGTGTGTGGCACGTGACAGTGACTTTGCGTGTGTGTGCGCGCGCCTGAGGACGTGTGTGGTTGTGTGTATGTTGTGGGGGTGTGTGTGGTCCGTGACTCCGTGTGTGTGTGCGTGGGGATGTAGGCGGAGCAGAGTCAGTGTGTGTGCACGTGTGTTTGTGTGTACGTGCATGCATTAGTTTTAAGAATACTAGAAGCTGTCCTTCAGAAGTCTGCAGTAGTAAAAACTGTATGGTGTCCCTCACTGTATAATTCAAACTGAAAATAATCTTCAATCACCAGAAATGTAGTCCCCCCCAGATTCTGATTCCCCCCCCCTCCCATACCGATTATGCCCTCATTGTACTGATGAGGAAACTAGCTTAGAGATGTTAAGTGACTCAGCCAAGGGCATGGAGCTCGCGAGCCCAGGGCCAGGACGCAGTCCAAGCGGCGCGGCTCCAGAGGCCTGGAGCCCTGCTCACGACCGCGCGTGGCCTCTTGGCCGGGGGGTGGGGTGGGGGTGGGGGTGGGGTGGGGGTGGGGGGAAGAGATTCTGACGGGCCGGGGCCAGCGTGCAGGCTGCCCAAGCCGCGGACTCTGCAAGTCGGGTGGAGAGTACCTGACGGCAGACGAGGGTAAAGGGCTGCTCAGAAATCAGATAGGTTCCTAGATCTTCGATGAGTAAGGAGGCTCAGTGCTCATCCTCGATCCCTTTGCTGGTGGCTAAAAGGGAGCAAGGCCCACGAGCGCGCTTCTGGGAGCGGCCTGCCAAAACCTGGAGCAGGGCTGCTCAGGACTGGCTCTGCAGCAGGAGCAGAGGGGGGCAATGTCGCCACCTGGTGGACATCCTTGGTAGTGGCAGTAGGAGGCCTAGCAGCCTGGGTATGGAGGCGGCAGGACGAGGTCCTAGTGGATGATCGTTTTCACATGGCTTAAGAAGCATTGCTTCATAGATTTTATCCACATTGGGGTCTATCCTACGATGGTAAATACGGTCTCCGTTACTCCATCTTAGCTGCATTGATTAATTTTTTTGAGGTTAGTTTTCTCTTCAATGATTTGGAAGCTATATTGTCTTCCAATTAAAATTCCCTCTAAGTTTTAATAAGTCATCTCTAAGTTCATAACTTTATGTATAATTGGACCAGTATTGCTATAACAGTCTCAAAAACGGGATAATCTATTAGATCTTGTTTCTCAATCATGATACATTTAGCATATTTTACCTCTCTGCTGTTCCCCATTGTGTGCGTGTGTGCGCCTGCGCGGGCTACAGTTACTGCTTTTTAGACAGTTGCTTTCAGTCTGTTGCATTCGCAATGAAAATATAGGTATAAACATCTTGGATTTAATTGCTCGCTACCGCTATTTAATCCCATGTCTTTCCCATTTTTGAGTTATTTACTTCTTTCCCAATCAAATGGACTCATGATTGGCTAATTTTTTTCCAGCGGTAGACTTGGAACCCATACCAGTCTATACGCAGCTTTATGTTCTCCTCAGCAACACCTCTCAGCCTCAACACCCAACAACACTCTCCGTATCTAGGGCCCCAAGGCTCGTTTTAAAATGCGGCATTGTTTCTCGTGTCCCCCCGCCCCCCTCCCGCCCCAGAAAGGAAGCAGGAATCTTCCTTGATTTAACGTGCTGCCTTTTTAGGACTGGCTAGTCTTGTCTGGTGAATGGATATTAAGAGAGATTTCCTTAAACTTCCTCCTGCTTCGTGCCATACCTCGACTTCATTGAGAAGCATGTTTTTCCCGTCTCTAAGACGGGCTTCCGCTTTGAACTGCTAAACCATCACGGCACACTTTTTCTCCATACTTATTCCTGGAAAACTGAGCTCTCTGCCGGAGTAAAGACGGTTCCCATCAGAGAAGTGTGGCTCCCTGTCCCAAGGTCAAAATGTAGAAGAAAGGGAAGATTCCTGTTTCCGAGGGTTCCATTTTGTCAGGTTAGAGATCTAGTCATCCGTGTGGCTGCGGTGGAATCTGCAGTATCTTGCCTCACAGTTTCCTTTTTCTGGCTTAGCAGGGGAGCCGCATTAGCTGAGGTCGCGGCGCTATGGCCCTTGTCAGGATCCCGGTGCTGAGGCAGCCCCTTCCCCCCACCCCCTCTCCTTGTCATTTTGATCGTGCAAACTGGGTGCCAGCTGTGTGAACCCTGCTCCTGGCCGCCAGGATTGCCCCCCCGCCTCCCCACGCGACGTGTCCCCAGTTCCTCGGCGTCCCTCACTGCAACCAGCTAGCTCCAGGAAGGGTGCGAGCTGGCTTCCGCTGTCGTCCTTCCTCCTTCCTGTCCAGGCGGGCCCTCCTTTTGCGCTAGTCGGCCCGAAACCTTCTCTCCCGCGCTGCATAGGCTGAAGGAATGCCTCAGCGTTTGCAGCCGCTAGAGGGCGCTCTTGTCCTCTCTTTGGGCCCCTTCAGCGCTTCCAGTGGAAATTTCCGAGGTGGGAAGGGCTTGGGGGTTCTCTGTATCTAGGGGCTCCCCCGATCCAGCCGATTCAACTAACTGTGGGTTGAAAATATTCGGGAAAAAACGGAAAGTTTCGAAAAGCGACAATTGAACTTGCCACACACCGGCAACCGCTTACATAGCATTCACGTTGCCTTGCATGCCGCGCGTCACCTAGAGATGATTTAAAGTACACAGGAGGACACAGCGAAAGAGAATGTGACAATGACTGTATGGGTATGTTTATGCATAAGTGGAAAATTGTGCTCTAGACTGGCATTCGACACAACATTGTAAAAACGACAACAACGTGGAAGAAAAATACGTCTGTATGTAAAAAATAAAGTCCTATGTCCTTTTGTATAAGAGGCATCAGCATCCATGGATTTTGGCATCTGTGGGGAGTCCTGGAACCAGTGCCCCATGCTTACCAAGGCATGACTGGAAGCCCAGGCTCCTTATCCCAGCCTGTCATGTCCCCACGTGGTGTGAATCCTGCCTGTCCCACACTCCCCTGGTCACTCTCCTCCAGCCCTGCCAGACTGCCCTCTTCTTCTGGAACAGGCCAAGCTGAATGCACGTCATGTCTGACCTCTAGGAATATCCGTTACTTTGTGAGCATGGCTCTGCTTCAGGAAGACGGGCTGCATTGTCACTAGAGAAGACGGGATGGAGGTTCCTTAAAAACCTACAAATGGACTTACCTGATGATCCAGCCTTCCCACGCCTGGGGATATGTCAAGAGAAAACTCTAACTCAAAAAGTCCCATGCACCTCAATGCTCACAGCAGCCCTATTTGTACTAGCCAGGACGTGGAACTAACCCCAACATCTAACGACTGGTGACTGGATAAAGAAGTAGTTGTCTTTTTATGCCGCGGAATACTACACAGCCGTGAAAAAGGATGGAACCATGCCATTTGCGGCAACATGGTTGGACACAGAGATAGTCATTCTGAGTGAAGTAAGCCAGAAGAGAGAAAAATGCCGCATGACACAACTTCCATGTGAAATCTAAGGAAAAAAGACAGAAATGATCTTAACTGCAAAAGACAAATAGAGCCACAGACATAGAGAAACAAACTTATGGTTACCAGGGAGGGACGGCGGTGGGAAGGGGTAAATATGGGAATCGGGAAATTGCCCGTCTTGGGGAGTGGTGGACATGTTAGCTCTCTTGATTGTGGCGATGGCTTTCTGGGTGTAGACATGTATGAAAATTGATCAAATACTACACGTGAGATGTGTCTAATTGACGGAACAGAAATCGTAGCCCTGTAAAGGTGTTTTAAAACAAAGAGATGGGCTGCGTTGTGTCCTATGTTTCTATGTGTCTTCAGGGAGGTCTCAGGGGGGCGGTGCTGGCCTTCCTGCCAACACGATGACACGAAGCCCGAACAATCCCCCAATCGATGGGAAGAAGAGACGAGCCATGGTCACATCTGGACCCCAAGCTTACACGTGGTGCATGGGTGCCATTTATCGCCAATCCAGCGAGGTTCCGGCCAGAGCTAGAGGCCGGGGCAGCGAACCGGGAGCGGCACTAAGGAGCATCGTGGCGCAGAGGCTGGACTGGGGGCCCGCAGGCTCCTCCCAGGAGGAGCCTCAGGGTTTGGGAGGTGGCTAACGTGCCTGCTTCGTGTCACCAGCAAGTGATGCCACCCGTGGAACATCAGCTGGAATCCTGAGCCGGGTCAGCCGTGGGTGATGCGGTAAAGGCTGCTTGCTAGCAGAGGGGACGCCAGACGGACGGTGAAGCAAGCAACAGGCTGCTGAGCTTCCGGCCTGTGTTTACCGTGCTTTCCGTGTCTCCCTGCATCTCAGGGTCACCCGGAGGAATTCGTGTGGAGTTTAGAGGCCGACGGCCTCTCGGTTCCTCATCAGCCTGGCAAGCCCCCCAGCCCTCTGCGGCCAGACCTCTGCGAGCGTCTTCCCTTGTTCTAGCAAAACCCTCCCCACCCTCGCCTGCGGCGGGCTTTTGCTTTTTTTTTTAATTGATGGCAGTGAGGATACCTTACAGCCTCCTCCGGCCCTTCCTTAGGGCTTCTGCCCTTAGACCACGGCAAGGGGCGGCCCCCCAACCCCCACCCCCGACACCCCCCCCGCGCTGTCCTGGGTCCTGAACTACAGAGGGTCCCTCTGGCCCTGACACTCCCTCTGGCCACGCCCTCTATGGGGTGGAGTCAGCAGGGCCAAGGGGACACGCCCATTGGCTCCACCCCGTGCTCTGGAATCCCAGGACCCCGAATGCCCTGCCCCAGCAGCCCCTGACCCACTTGTAGTTTCTGCACCGGCTCTCCCCGGAGTTCAGCATCCCAGGACTCACAGAGAGGCCAACGGGCAGCTGTTGGCATGGAGGTTACGGACAGAGCCCGGATGTGAGGTCTGAGTGTCCCCCTGTGCACATCCAAGGCCCCTTGGGGCATGGGATGGACCCAGCATTGGGAAGAAAAGGGTCAGGCTGGCGGTCAGAGACTGGGAATCGGCTCTCCCCGCACTGTCGCTTTCTTTGCAGGACTCCCCTGAGTCTGGGAATTCTAAAGTTGAGCCTGGACGTGTGTGGCACGTGACAGTGACTTTGCGTGTGTGTGCGCGCGCCTGAGGACGTGTGTGGTTGTGTGTATGTTGTGGGGGTGTGTGTGGTCCGTGACTCCGTGTGTGTGTGCGTGGGGATGTAGGCGGAGCAGAGTCAGTGTGTGTGCACGTGTGTTTGTGTGTACGTGCATGCATTAGTTTTAAGAATACTAGAAGCTGTCCTTCAGAAGTCTGCAGTAGTAAAAACTGTATGGTGTCCCTCACTGTATAATTCAAACTGAAAATAATCTTCAATCACCAGAAATGTAGTCCCCCCCAGATTCTGATTCCCCCCCCTCCCATACCGATTATGCCCTCATTGTACTGATGAGGAAACTAGCTTAGAGATGTTAAGTGACTCAGCCAAGGGCATGGAGCTCGCGAGCCCAGGGCCAGGACGCAGTCCAAGCGGCGCGGCTCCAGAGGCCTGGAGCCCTGCTCACGACCGCGCGTGGCCTCTTGGCCGGGGGGTGGGGGGGGGGTGGGGGTGGGGTGGGGGTGGGGGGAAGAGATTCTGACGGGCCGGGGCCAGCGTGCAGGCTGCCCAAGCCGCGGACTCTGCAAGTCGGGTGGAGAGTACCTGACGGCAGACGAGGGTAAAGGGCTGCTCAGAAATCAGATAGGTTCCTAGATCTTCGATGAGTAAGGAGGCTCAGTGCTCATCCTCGATCCCTTTGCTGGTGGCTAAAAGGGAGCAAGGCCCACGAGCGCGCTTCTGGGAGCGGCCTGCCAAAACCTGGAGCAGGGCTGCTCAGGACTGGCTCTGCAGCAGGAGCAGAGGGGGGCAATGTCGCCACCTGGTGGACATCCTTGGTAGTGGCAGTAGGAGGCCTAGCAGCCTGGGTATGGAGGCGGCAGGACGAGGTCCTAGTGGATGATCGTTTTCACATGGCTTAAGAAGCATTGCTTCATAGATTTTATCCACATTGGGGTCTATCCTACGATGGTAAATACGGTCTCCGTTACTCCATCTTAGCTGCATTGATTAATTTTTTTGAGGTTAGTTTTCTCTTCAATGATTTGGAAGCTATATTGTCTTCCAATTAAAATTCCCTCTAAGTTTTAATAAGTCATCTCTAAGTTCATAACTTTATGTATAATTGGACCAGTATTGCTATAACAGTCTCAAAAACGGGATAATCTATTAGATCTTGTTTCTCAATCATGATACATTTAGCATATTTTACCTCTCTGCTGTTCCCCATTGTGTGCGTGTGTGCGCCTGCGCGGGCTACAGTGACTGCTTTTTAGACAGTTGCTTTCAGTCTGTTGCATTCGCAATGAAAATATAGGTATAAACATCTTGGATTTAATTGCTCGCTACCGCTATTTAATCCCATGTCTTTCCCATTTTTGAGTTATTTACTTCTTTCCCAATCAAATGGACTCATGATTGGCTAATTTTTTTCCAGCGGTAGACTTGGAACCCATACCAGTCTATACGCAGCTTTATGTTCTCCTCAGCAACACCTCTCAGCCTCAACACCCAACAACACTCTCCGTATCTAGGGCCCCAAGGCTCGTTTTAAAATGCGGCATTGTTTCTCGTGTCCCCCCGCCCCCCTCCCGCCCCAGAAAGGAAGCAGGAATCTTCCTTGATTTAACGTGCTGCCTTTTTAGGACTGGCTAGTCTTGTCTGGTGAATGGATATTAAGAGAGATTTCCTTAAACTTCCTCCTGCTTCGTGCCATACCTCGACTTCATTGAGAAGCATGTTTTTCCCGTCTCTAAGACGGGCTTCCGCTTTGAACTGCTAAACCATCACGGCACACTTTTTCTCCATACTTATTCCTGGAAAACTGAGCTCTCTGCCGGAGTAAAGACGGTTCCCGTCAGAGAAGTGTGGCTCCCTGTCCCAAGGTCAAAATGTAGAAGAAAGGGAAGATTCCTGTTTCCGAGGGTTCCATTTTGTCAGGTTAGAGATCTAGTCATCCGTGTGGCTGCGGTGGAATCTGCAGTATCTTGCCTCACAGTTTCCTTTTTCTGGCTTAGCAGGGGAGCCGCATTAGCTGAGGTCGCGGCGCTATGGCCCTTGTCAGGATCCCGGTGCTGAGGCAGCCCCTTCCCCCCACCCCCTCTCCTTGTCATTTTGATCGTGCAAACTGGGTGCCAGCTGTGTGAACCCTGCTCCTGGCCGCCAGGATTGCCCCCCCGCCTCCCCACGCGACGTGTCCCCAGTTCCTCGGCGTCCCTCACTGCAACCAGCTAGCTCCAGGAAGGGTGCGAGCTGGCTTCCGCTGTCGTCCTTCCTCCTTCCTGTCCAGGCGGGCCCTCCTTTTGCGCTAGTCGGCCCGAAACCTTCTCTCCCGCGCTGCATAGGCTGAAGGAATGCCTCAGCGTTTGCAGCCGCTAGAGGGCGCTCTTGTCCTCTCTTTGGGCCCCTTCAGCGCTTCCAGTGGAAATTTCCGAGGTGGGAAGGGCTTGGGGGTTCTCTGTATCTAGGGGCTCCCCCGATCCAGCCGATTCAACTAACTGTGGGTTGAAAATATTCGGGAAAAAACGGAAAGTTTCGAAAAGCGACAATTGAACTTGCCACACACCGGCAACCGCTTACATAGCATTCACGTTGCCTTGCATGCCGCGCGTCACCTAGAGATGATTTAAAGTACACAGGAGGACACAGCGAAAGAGAATGTGACAATGACTGTATGGGTATGTTTATGCATAAGTGGAAAATTGTGCTCTAGACTGGCATTCGACACAACATTGTAAAAACGACAACAACGTGGAAGAAAAATACGTCTGTATGTAAAAAATAAAGTCCTATGTCCTTTTGTATAAGAGGCATCAGCATCCATGGATTTTGGCATCTGTGGGGAGTCCTGGAACCAGTGCCCCATGCTTACCAAGGCATGACTGGAAGCCCAGGCTCCTTATCCCAGCCTGTCATGTCCCCACGTGGTGTGAATCCTGCCTGTCCCACACTCCCCTGGTCACTCTCCTCCAGCCCTGCCAGACTGCCCTCTTCTTCTGGAACAGGCCAAGCTGAATGCACGTCATGTCTGACCTCTAGGAATATCCGTTACTTTGTGAGCATGGCTCTGCTTCAGGAAGACGGGCTGCATTGTCACTAGAGAAGACGGGATGGAGGTTCCTTAAAAACCTACAAATGGACTTACCTGATGATCCAGCCTTCCCACGCCTGGGGATATGTCAAGAGAAAACTCTAACTCAAAAAGTCCCATGCACCTCAATGCTCACAGCAGCCCTATTTGTATTAGCCAGGACGTGGAACTAACCCCAACATCTAACGACTGGTGACTGGATAAAGAAGTAGTTGTCTTTTTATGCCGCGGAATACTACACAGCCGTGAAAAAGGATGGAACCATGCCATTTGCGGCAACATGGTTGGGCACAGAGATAGTCATTCTGAGTGAAGTAAGCCAGAAGAGAGAAAAATGCCGCATGACACAACTTCCATGTGAAATCTAAGGAAAAAAGACAGAAATGATCTTAACTGCAAAAGACAAATAGAGCCACAGACATAGAGAAACAAACTTATGGTTACCAGGGAGGGACGGCGGTGGGAAGGGGTAAATATGGGAATCGGAAAATTGCCCGTCTTGGGGAGTGGTGGACATGTTAGCTCTCTTGATTGTGGCGATGGCTTTCTGGGTGTAGACATGTATGAAAATTGATCAAATACTACACGTGAGATGTGTCTAATTGACGGAACAGAAATCGTAGCCCTGTAAAGGTGTTTTAAAACAAAGAGATGGGCTGCGTTGTGTCCTATGTTTCTATGTGTCTTCAGGGAGGTCTCAGGGGGGCGGTGCTGGCCTTCCTGCCAACACGATGACACGAAGCCCGAACAATCCCCCAATCGATGGGAAGAAGAGACGAGCCATGGTCACATCTGGACCCCAAGCTTACACGTGGTGCATGGGTGCCATTTATCGCCAATCCAGCGAGGTTCCGGCCAGAGCTAGAGGCCGGGGCAGCGAACCGGGAGCGGCACTAAGGAGCATCGTGGCGCAGAGGCTGGACTGGGGGCCCGCAGGCTCCTCCCAGGAGGAGCCTCAGGGTTTGGGAGGTGGCTAACGTGCCTGCTTCGTGTCACCAGCAAGTGATGCCACCCGTGGAACATCAGCTGGAATCCTGAGCCGGGTCAGCCGTGGGTGATGCGGTAAAGGCTGCTTGCTAGCAGAGGGGACGCCAGACGGACGGTGAAGCAAGCAACAGGCTGCTGAGCTTCCGGCCTGTGTTTACCGTGCTTTCCGTGTCTCCCTGCATCTCAGGGTCACCCGGAGGAATTCGTGTGGAGTTTAGAGGCCGACGGCCTCTCGGTTCCTCATCAGCCTGGCAAGCCCCCCAGCCCTCTGCGGCCAGACCTCTGCGAGCGTCTTCCCTTGTTCTAGCAAAACCCTCCCCACCCTCGCCTGCGGCGGGCTTTTGCTTTTTTTTTTAATTGATGGCAGTGAGGATACCTTACAGCCTCCTCCGGCCCTTCCTTAGGGCTTCTGCCCTTAGACCACGGCAAGGGGCGGCCCCCCAACCCCCACCCCCGACACCCCCCCGCGCTGTCCTGGGTCCTGAACTACAGAGGGTCCCTCTGGCCCTGACACTCCCTCTGGCCACGCCCTCTACGGGGTGGAGTCAGCAGGGCCAAGGGGACACGCCCATTGGCTCCACCCCGTGCTCTGGAATCCCAGGACCCCGAATGCCCTGCCCCAGCAGCCCCTGACCCACTTGTAGTTTCTGCACCGGCTCTCCCCGGAGTTCAGCATCCCAGGACTCACAGAGAGGCCAACGGGCAGCTGTTGGCATGGAGGTTACGGACAGAGCCCGGATGTGAGGTCTGAGTGTCCCCCTGTGCACATCCAAGGCCCCTTGGGGCATGGGATGGACCCAGCATTGGGAAGAAAAGGGTCAGGCTGGCGGTCAGAGACTGGGAATCGGCTCTCCCCGCACTGTCGCTTTCTTTGCAGGACTCCCCTGAGTCTGGGAATTCTAAAGTTGAGCCTGGACGTGTGTGGCACGTGACAGTGACTTTGCGTGTGTGTGCGCGCGCCTGAGGACGTGTGTGGTTGTGTGTATGTTGTGGGGGTGTGTGTGGTCCGTGACTCCGTGTGTGTGTGCGTGGGGATGTAGGCGGAGCAGAGTCAGTGTGTGTGCACGTGTGTTTGTGTGTACGTGCATGCATTAGTTTTAAGAATACTAGAAGCTGTCCTTCAGAAGTCTGCAGTAGTAAAAACTGTATGGTGTCCCTCACTGTATAATTCAAACTGAAAATAATCTTCAATCACCAGAAATGTAGTCCCCCCCAGATTCTGATTCCCCCCCCCTCCCATACCGATTATGCCCTCATTGTACTGATGAGGAAACTAGCTTAGAGATGTTAAGTGACTCAGCCAAGGGCATGGAGCTCGCGAGCCCAGGGCCAGGACGCAGTCCAAGCGGCGCGGCTCCAGAGGCCTGGAGCCCTGCTCACGACCGCGCGTGGCCTCTTGGCCGGGGGGTGGGGTGGGGGTGGGGGTGGGGTGGGGGTGGGGGGAAGAGATTCTGACGGGCCGGGGCCAGCGTGCAGGCTGCCCAAGCCGCGGACTCTGCAAGTCGGGTGGAGAGTACCTGACGGCAGACGAGGGTAAAGGGCTGCTCAGAAATCAGATAGGTTCCTAGATCTTCGATGAGTAAGGAGGCTCAGTGCTCATCCTCGATCCCTTTGCTGGTGGCTAAAAGGGAGCAAGGCCCACGAGCGCGCTTCTGGGAGCGGCCTGCCAAAACCTGGAGCAGGGCTGCTCAGGACTGGCTCTGCAGCAGGAGCAGAGGGGGGCAATGTCGCCACCTGGTGGACATCCTTGGTAGTGGCAGTAGGAGGCCTAGCAGCCTGGGTATGGAGGCGGCAGGACGAGGTCCTAGTGGATGATCGTTTTCACATGGCTTAAGAAGCATTGCTTCATAGATTTTATCCACATTGGGGTCTATCCTACGATGGTAAATACGGTCTCCGTTACTCCATCTTAGCTGCATTGATTAATTTTTTTGAGGTTAGTTTTCTCTTCAATGATTTGGAAGCTATATTGTCTTCCAATTAAAATTCCCTCTAAGTTTTAATAAGTCATCTCTAAGTTCATAACTTTATGTATAATTGGACCAGTATTGCTATAACAGTCTCAAAAACGGGATAATCTATTAGATCTTGTTTCTCAATCATGATACATTTAGCATATTTTACCTCTCTGCTGTTCCCCATTGTGTGCGTGTGTGCGCCTGCGCGGGCTACAGTTACTGCTTTTTAGACAGTTGCTTTCAGTCTGTTGCATTCGCAATGAAAATATAGGTATAAACATCTTGGATTTAATTGCTCGCTACCGCTATTTAATCCCATGTCTTTCCCATTTTTGAGTTATTTACTTCTTTCCCAATCAAATGGACTCATGATTGGCTAATTTTTTTCCAGCGGTAGACTTGGAACCCATACCAGTCTATACGCAGCTTTATGTTCTCCTCAGCAACACCTCTCAGCCTCAACACCCAACAACACTCTCCGTATCTAGGGCCCCAAGGCTCGTTTTAAAATGCGGCATTGTTTCTCGTGTCCCCCCGCCCCCCTCCCGCCCCAGAAAGGAAGCAGGGATCTTCCTTGATTTAACGTGCTGCCTTTTTAGGACTGGCTAGTCTTGTCTGGTGAATGGATATTAAGAGAGATTTCCTTAAACTTCCTCCTGCTTCGTGCCATACCTCGACTTCATTGAGAAGCATGTTTTTCCCGTCTCTAAGACGGGCTTCCGCTTTGAACTGCTAAACCATCACGGCACACTTTTTCTCCATACTTATTCCTGGAAAACTGAGCTCTCTGCCGGAGTAAAGACGGTTCCCGTCAGAGAAGTGTGGCTCCCTGTCCCAAGGTCAAAATGTAGAAGAAAGGGAAGATTCCTGTTTCCGAGGGTTCCATTTTGTCAGGTTAGAGATCTAGTCATCCGTGTGGCTGCGGTGGAATCTGCAGTATCTTGCCTCACAGTTTCCTTTTTCTGGCTTAGCAGGAGAGCCGCATTAGCTGAGGTCGCGGCGCTATGGCCCTTGTCAGGATCCCGGTGCTGAGGCAGCCCCTTCCCCCCACCCCCTCTCCTTGTCATTTTGATCGTGCAAACTGGGTGCCAGCTGTGTGAACCCTGCTCCTGGCCGCCAGGATTGCCCCCCCGCCTCCCCACGCGACGTGTCCCCAGTTCCTCGGCGTCCCTCACTGCAACCAGCTAGCTCCAGGAAGGGTGCGAGCTGGCTTCCGCTGTCGTCCTTCCTCCTTCCTGTCCAGGCGGGCCCTCCTTTTGCGCTAGTCGGCCCGAAACCTTCTCTCCCGCGCTGCATAGGCTGAAGGAATGCCTCAGCGTTTGCAGCCGCTAGAGGGCGCTCTTGTCCTCTCTTTGGGCCCCTTCAGCGCTTCCAGTGGAAATTTCCGAGGTGGGAAGGGCTTGGGGGTTCTCTGTATCTAGGGGCTCCCCCGATCCAGCCGATTCAACTAACTGTGGGTTGAAAATATTCGGGAAAAAACGGAAAGTTTCGAAAAGCGACAATTGAACTTGCCACACACCGGCAACCGCTTACATAGCATTCACGTTGCCTTGCATGCCGCGCGTCACCTAGAGATGATTTAAAGTACACAGGAGGACACAGCGAAAGAGAATGTGACAATGACTGTATGGGTATGTTTATGCATAAGTGGAAAATTGTGCTCTAGACTGGCATTCGACACAACATTGTAAAAACGACAACAACGTGGAAGAAAAATACGTCTGTATGTAAAAAATAAAGTCCTATGTCCTTTTGTATAAGAGGCATCAGCATCCATGGATTTTGGCATCTGTGGGGAGTCCTGGAACCAGTGCCCCATGCTTACCAAGGCATGACTGGAAGCCCAGGCTCCTTATCCCAGCCTGTCATGTCCCCACGTGGTGTGAATCCTGCCTGTCCCACACTCCCCTGGTCACTCTCCTCCAGCCCTGCCAGACTGCCCTCTTCTTCTGGAACAGGCCAAGCTGAATGCACGTCATGTCTGACCTCTAGGAATATCCGTTACTTTGTGAGCATGGCTCTGCTTCAGGAAGACGGGCTGCATTGTCACTAGAGAAGACGGGATGGAGGTTCCTTAAAAACCTACAAATGGACTTACCTGATGATCCAGCCTTCCCACGCCTGGGGATATGTCAAGAGAAAACTCTAACTCAAAAAGTCCCATGCACCTCAATGCTCACAGCAGCCCTATTTGTACTAGCCAGGACGTGGAACTAACCCCAACATCTAACGACTGGTGACTGGATAAAGAAGTAGTTGTCTTTTTATGCCGCGGAATACTACACAGCCGTGAAAAAGGATGGAACCATGCCATTTGCGGCAACATGGTTGGGCACAGAGATAGTCATTCTGAGTGAAGTAAGCCAGAAGAGAGAAAAATGCCGCATGACACAACTTCCATGTGAAATCTAAGGAAAAAAGACAGAAATGATCTTAACTGCAAAAGACAAATAGAGCCACAGACATAGAGAAACAAACTTATGGTTACCAGGGAGGGACGGCGGTGGGAAGGGGTAAATATGGGAATCGGAAAATTGCCCGTCTTGGGGAGTGGTGGACATGTTAGCTCTCTTGATTGTGGCGATGGCTTTCTGGGTGTAGACATGTATGAAAATTGATCAAATACTACACGTGAGATGTGTCTAATTGACGGAACAGAAATCGTAGCCCTGTAAAGGTGTTTTAAAACAAAGAGATGGGCTGCGTTGTGTCCTATGTTTCTATGTGTCTTCAGGGAGGTCTCAGGGGGGCGGTGCTGGCCTTCCTGCCAACACGATGACACGAAGCCCGAACAATCCCCCAATCGATGGGAAGAAGAGACGAGCCATGGTCACATCTGGACCCCAAGCTTACACGTGGTGCATGGGTGCCATTTATCGCCAATCCAGCGAGGTTCCGGCCAGAGCTAGAGGCCGGGGCAGCGAACCGGGAGCGGCACTAAGGAGCATCGTGGCGCAGAGGCTGGACTGGGGGCCCGCAGGCTCCTCCCAGGAGGAGCCTCAGGGTTTGGGAGGTGGCTAACGTGCCTGCTTCGTGTCACCAGCAAGTGATGCCACCCGTGGAACATCAGCTGGAATCCTGAGCCGGGTCAGCCGTGGGTGATGCGGTAAAGGCTGCTTGCTAGCAGAGGGGACGCCAGACGGACGGTGAAGCAAGCAACAGGCTGCTGAGCTTCCGGCCTGTGTTTACCGTGCTTTCCGTGTCTCCCTGCATCTCAGGGTCACCCGGAGGAATTCGTGTGGAGTTTAGAGGCCGACGGCCTCTCGGTTCCTCATCAGCCTGGCAAGCCCCCCAGCCCTCTGCGGCCAGACCTCTGCGAGCGTCTTCCCTTGTTCTAGCAAAACCCTCCCCACCCTCGCCTGCGGCGGGCTTTTGCTTTTTTTTTTAATTGATGGCAGTGAGGATACCTTACAGCCTCCTCCGGCCCTTCCTTAGGGCTTCTGCCCTTAGACCACGGCAAGGGGCGGCCCCCCAACCCCCACCCCCGACACCCCCCCCGCGCTGTCCTGGGTCCTGAACTACAGAGGGTCCCTCTGGCCCTGACACTCCCTCTGGCCACGCCCTCTACGGGGTGGAGTCAGCAGGGCCAAGGGGACACGCCCATTGGCTCCACCCCGTGCTCTGGAATCCCAGGACCCCGAATGCCCTGCCCCAGCAGCCCCTGACCCACTTGTAGTTTCTGCACCGGCTCTCCCCGGAGTTCAGCATCCCAGGACTCACAGAGAGGCCAACGGGCAGCTGTTGGCATGGAGGTTACGGACAGAGCCCGGATGTGAGGTCTGAGTGTCCCCCTGTGCACATCCAAGGCCCCTTGGGGCATGGGATGGACCCAGCATTGGGAAGAAAAGGGTCAGGCTGGCGGTCAGAGACTGGGAATCGGCTCTCCCCGCACTGTCGCTTTCTTTGCAGGACTCCCCTGAGTCTGGGAATTCTAAAGTTGAGCCTGGACGTGTGTGGCACGTGACAGTGACTTTGCGTGTGTGTGCGCGCGCCTGAGGACGTGTGTGGTTGTGTGTATGTTGTGGGGGTGTGTGTGGTCCGTGACTCCGTGTGTGTGTGCGTGGGGATGTAGGCGGAGCAGAGTCAGTGTGTGTGCACGTGTGTTTGTGTGTACGTGCATGCATTAGTTTTAAGAATACTAGAAGCTGTCCTTCAGAAGTCTGCAGTAGTAAAAACTGTATGGTGTCCCTCACTGTATAATTCAAACTGAAAATAATCTTCAATCACCAGAAATGTAGTCCCCCCCAGATTCTGATTCCCCCCCCCTCCCATACCGATTATGCCCTCATTGTACTGATGAGGAAACTAGCTTAGAGATGTTAAGTGACTCAGCCAAGGGCATGGAGCTCGCGAGCCCAGGGCCAGGACGCAGTCCAAGCGGCGCGGCTCCAGAGGCCTGGAGCCCTGCTCACGACCGCGCGTGGCCTCTTGGCCGGGGGGTGGGGTGGGGGTGGGGGTGGGGTGGGGGTGGGGGGAAGAGATTCTGACGGGCCGGGGCCAGCGTGCAGGCTGCCCAAGCCGCGGACTCTGCAAGTCGGGTGGAGAGTACCTGACGGCAGACGAGGGTAAAGGGCTGCTCAGAAATCAGATAGGTTCCTAGATCTTCGATGAGTAAGGAGGCTCAGTGCTCATCCTCGATCCCTTTGCTGGTGGCTAAAAGGGAGCAAGGCCCACGAGCGCGCTTCTGGGAGCGGCCTGCCAAAACCTGGAGCAGGGCTGCTCAGGACTGGCTCTGCAGCAGGAGCAGAGGGGGGCAATGTCGCCACCTGGTGGACATCCTTGGTAGTGGCAGTAGGAGGCCTAGCAGCCTGGGTATGGAGGCGGCAGGACGAGGTCCTAGTGGATGATCGTTTTCACATGGCTTAAGAAGCATTGCTTCATAGATTTTATCCACATTGGGGTCTATCCTACGATGGTAAATACGGTCTCCGTTACTCCATCTTAGCTGCATTGATTAATTTTTTTGAGGTTAGTTTTCTCTTCAATGATTTGGAAGCTATATTGTCTTCCAATTAAAATTCCCTCTAAGTTTTAATAAGTCATCTCTAAGTTCATAACTTTATGTATAATTGGACCAGTATTGCTATAACAGTCTCAAAAACGGGATAATCTATTAGATCTTGTTTCTCAATCATGATACATTTAGCATATTTTACCTCTCTGCTGTTCCCCATTGTGTGCGTGTGTGCGCCTGCGCGGGCTACAGTTACTGCTTTTTAGACAGTTGCTTTCAGTCTGTTGCATTCGCAATGAAAATATAGGTATAAACATCTTGGATTTAATTGCTCGCTACCGCTATTTAATCCCATGTCTTTCCCATTTTTGAGTTATTTACTTCTTTCCCAATCAAATGGACTCATGATTGGCTAATTTTTTTCCAGCGGTAGACTTGGAACCCATACCAGTCTATACGCAGCTTTATGTTCTCCTCAGCAACACCTCTCAGCCTCAACACCCAACAACACTCTCCGTATCTAGGGCCCCAAGGCTCGTTTTAAAATGCGGCATTGTTTCTCGTGTCCCCCCGCCCCCCTCCCGCCCCAGAAAGGAAGCAGGGATCTTCCTTGATTTAACGTGCTGCCTTTTTAGGACTGGCTAGTCTTGTCTGGTGAATGGATATTAAGAGAGATTTCCTTAAACTTCCTCCTGCTTCGTGCCATACCTCGACTTCATTGAGAAGCATGTTTTTCCCGTCTCTAAGACGGGCTTCCGCTTTGAACTGCTAAACCATCACGGCACACTTTTTCTCCATACTTATTCCTGGAAAACTGAGCTCTCTGCCGGAGTAAAGACGGTTCCCGTCAGAGAAGTGTGGCTCCCTGTCCCAAGGTCAAAATGTAGAAGAAAGGGAAGATTCCTGTTTCCGAGGGTTCCATTTTGTCAGGTTAGAGATCTAGTCATCCGTGTGGCTGCGGTGGAATCTGCAGTATCTTGCCTCACAGTTTCCTTTTTCTGGCTTAGCAGGAGAGCCGCATTAGCTGAGGTCGCGGCGCTATGGCCCTTGTCAGGATCCCGGTGCTGAGGCAGCCCCTTCCCCCCACCCCCTCTCCTTGTCATTTTGACCGTGCAAACTGGGTGCCAGCTGTGTGAACCCTGCTCCTGGCCGCCAGGATTGCCCCCCCGCCTCCCCACGCGACGTGTCCCCAGTTCCTCGGCGTCCCTCACTGCAACCAGCTAGCTCCAGGAAGGGTGCGAGCTGGCTTCCGCTGTCGTCCTTCCTCCTTCCTGTCCAGGCGGGCCCTCCTTTTGCGCTAGTCGGCCCGAAACCTTCTCTCCCGCGCTGCATAGGCTGAAGGAATGCCTCAGCGTTTGCAGCCGCTAGAGGGCGCTCTTGTCCTCTCTTTGGGCCCCTTCAGCGCTTCCAGTGGAAATTTCCGAGGTGGGAAGGGCTTGGGGGTTCTCTGTATCTAGGGGCTCCCCCGATCCAGCCGATTCAACTAACTGTGGGTTGAAAATATTCGGGAAAAAACGGAAAGTTTCGAAAAGCGACAATTGAACTTGCCACACACCGGCAACCGCTTACATAGCATTCACGTTGCCTTGCATGCCGCGCGTCACCTAGAGATGATTTAAAGTACACAGGAGGACACAGCGAAAGAGAATGTGACAATGACTGTATGGGTATGTTTATGCATAAGTGGAAAATTGTGCTCTAGACTGGCATTCGACACAACATTGTAAAAACGACAACAACGTGGAAGAAAAATACGTCTGTATGTAAAAAATAAAGTCCTATGTCCTTTTGTATAAGAGGCATCAGCATCCATGGATTTTGGCATCTGTGGGGAGTCCTGGAACCAGTGCCCCATGCTTACCAAGGCATGACTGGAAGCCCAGGCTCCTTATCCCAGCCTGTCATGTCCCCACGTGGTGTGAATCCTGCCTGTCCCACACTCCCCTGGTCACTCTCCTCCAGCCCTGCCAGACTGCCCTCTTCTTCTGGAACAGGCCAAGCTGAATGCACGTCATGTCTGACCTCTAGGAATATCCGTTACTATGTGAGCATGGCTCTGCTTCAGGAAGACGGGCTGCATTGTCACTAGAGAAGACGGGATGGAGGTTCCTTAAAAACCTACAAATGGACTTACCTGATGATCCAGCCTTCCCACGCCTGGGGATATGTCAAGAGAAAACTCTAACTCAAAAAGTCCCATGCACCTCAATGCTCACAGCAGCCCTATTTGTACTAGCCAGGACGTGGAACTAACCCCAACATCTAACGACTGGTGACTGGATAAAGAAGTAGTTGTCTTTTTATGCCGCGGAATACTACACAGCCGTGAAAAAGGATGGAACCATGCCATTTGCGGCAACATGGTTGGGCACAGAGATAGTCATTCTGAGTGAAGTAAGCCAGAAGAGAGAAAAATGCCGCATGACACAACTTCCATGTGAAATCTAAGGAAAAAAGACAGAAATGATCTTAACTGCAAAAGACAAATAGAGCCACAGACATAGAGAAACAAACTTATGGTTACCAGGGAGGGACGGCGGTGGGAAGGGGTAAATATGGGAATCGGAAAATTGCCCGTCTTGGGGAGTGGTGGACATGTTAGCTCTCTTGATTGTGGCGATGGCTTTCTGGGTGTAGACATGTATGAAAATTGATCAAATACTACACGTGAGATGTGTCTAATTGACGGAACAGAAATCGTAGCCCTGTAAAGGTGTTTTAAAACAAAGAGATGGGCTGCGTTGTGTCCTATGTTTCTATGTGTCTTCAGGGAGGTCTCAGGGGGGCGGTGCTGGCCTTCCTGCCAACACGATGACACGAAGCCCGAACAATCCCCCAATCGATGGGAAGAAGAGACGAGCCATGGTCACATCTGGACCCCAAGCTTACACGTGGTGCATGGGTGCCATTTATCGCCAATCCAGCGAGGTTCCGGCCAGAGCTAGAGGCCGGGGCAGCGAACCGGGAGCGGCACTAAGGAGCATCGTGGCGCAGAGGCTGGACTGGGGGCCCGCAGGCTCCTCCCAGGAGGAGCCTCAGGGTTTGGGAGGTGGCTAACGTGCCTGCTTCGTGTCACCAGCAAGTGATGCCACCCGTGGAACATCAGCTGGAATCCTGAGCCGGGTCAGCCGTGGGTGATGCGGTAAAGGCTGCTTGCTAGCAGAGGGGACGCCAGACGGACGGTGAAGCAAGCAACAGGCTGCTGAGCTTCCGGCCTGTGTTTACCGTGCTTTCCGTGTCTCCCTGCATCTCAGGGTCACCCGGAGGAATTCGTGTGGAGTTTAGAGGCCGACGGCCTCTCGGTTCCTCATCAGCCTGGCAAGCCCCCCAGCCCTCTGCGGCCAGACCTCTGCGAGCGTCTTCCCTTGTTCTAGCAAAACCCTCCCCACCCTCGCCTGCGGCGGGCTTTTGCTTTTTTTTTTAATTGATGGCAGTGAGGATACCTTACAGCCTCCTCCGGCCCTTCCTTAGGGCTTCTGCCCTTAGACCACGGCAAGGGGCGGCCCCCCAACCCCCACCCCCGACACCCCCCCGCGCTGTCCTGGGTCCTGAACTACAGAGGGTCCCTCTGGCCCTGACACTCCCTCTGGCCACGCCCTCTACGGGGTGGAGTCAGCAGGGCCAAGGGGACACGCCCATTGGCTCCACCCCGTGCTCTGGAATCCCAGGACCCCGAATGCCCTGCCCCAGCAGCCCCTGACCCACTTGTAGTTTCTGCACCGGCTCTCCCCGGAGTTCAGCATCCCAGGACTCACAGAGAGGCCAACGGGCAGCTGTTGGCATGGAGGTTACGGACAGAGCCCGGATGTGAGGTCTGAGTGTCCCCCTGTGCACATCCAAGGCCCCTTGGGGCATGGGATGGACCCAGCATTGGGAAGAAAAGGGTCAGGCTGGCGGTCAGAGACTGGGAATCGGCTCTCCCCGCACTGTCGCTTTCTTTGCAGGACTCCCCTGAGTCTGGGAATTCTAAAGTTGAGCCTGGACGTGTGTGGCACGTGACAGTGACTTTGCGTGTGTGTGCGCGCGCCTGAGGACGTGTGTGGTTGTGTGTATGTTGTGGGGGTGTGTGTGGTCCGTGACTCCGTGTGTGTGTGCGTGGGGATGTAGGCGGAGCAGAGTCAGTGTGTGTGCACGTGTGTTTGTGTGTACGTGCATGCATTAGTTTTAAGAATACTAGAAGCTGTCCTTCAGAAGTCTGCAGTAGTAAAAACTGTATGGTGTCCCTCACTGTATAATTCAAACTGAAAATAATCTTCAATCACCAGAAATGTAGTCCCCCCCAGATTCTGATTCCCCCCCCTCCCATACCGATTATGCCCTCATTGTACTGATGAGGAAACTAGCTTAGAGATGTTAAGTGACTCAGCCAAGGGCATGGAGCTCGCGAGCCCAG
The DNA here is from genome assembly GCF_048564905.1 of Vicugna pacos. Taxonomy (NCBI): domain Eukaryota; kingdom Metazoa; phylum Chordata; class Mammalia; order Artiodactyla; family Camelidae; genus Vicugna; species Vicugna pacos. Next base: position 27,321 of record NW_027328768.1, read on the forward strand.
GGCCAGGACGCAGTCCAAGCGGCGCGGCTCCAGAGGCCTGGAGCCCTGCTCACGACCGCGCGTGGCCTCTTGGCCGGGGGGTGGGGTGGGGGTGGGGGTGGGGTGGGGGTGGGGGGAAGAGATTCTGACGGGCCGGGGCCAGCGTGCAGGCTGCCCAAGCCGCGGACTCTGCAAGTCGGGTGGAGAGTACCTGACGGCAGACGAGGGTAAAGGGCTGCTCAGAAATCAGATAGGTTCCTAGATCTTCGATGAGTAAGGAGGCTCAGTGCTCATCCTCGATCCCTTTGCTGGTGGCTAAAAGGGAGCAAGGCCCACGAGCGCGCTTCTGGGAGCGGCCTGCCAAAACCTGGAGCAGGGCTGCTCAGGACTGGCTCTGCAGCAGGAGCAGAGGGGGGCAATGTCGCCACCTGGTGGACATCCTTGGTAGTGGCAGTAGGAGGCCTAGCAGCCTGGGTATGGAGGCGGCAGGACGAGGTCCTAGTGGATGATCGTTTTCACATGGCTTAAGAAGCATTGCTTCATAGATTTTATCCACATTGGGGTCTATCCTACGATGGTAAATACGGTCTCCGTTACTCCATCTTAGCTGCATTGATTAATTTTTTTGAGGTTAGTTTTCTCTTCAATGATTTGGAAGCTATATTGTCTTCCAATTAAAATTCCCTCTAAGTTTTAATAAGTCATCTCTAAGTTCATAACTTTATGTATAATTGGACCAGTATTGCTATAACAGTCTCAAAAACGGGATAATCTATTAGATCTTGTTTCTCAATCATGATACATTTAGCATATTTTACCTCTCTGCTGTTCCCCATTGTGTGCGTGTGTGCGCCTGCGCGGGCTACAGTGACTGCTTTTTAGACAGTTGCTTTCAGTCTGTTGCATTCGCAATGAAAATATAGGTATAAACATCTTGGATTTAATTGCTCGCTACCGCTATTTAATCCCATGTCTTTCCCATTTTTGAGTTATTTACTTCTTTCCCAATCAAATGGACTCATGATTGGCTAATTTTTTTCCAGCGGTAGACTTGGAACCCATACCAGTCTATACGCAGCTTTATGTTCTCCTCAGCAACACCTCTCAGCCTCAACACCCAACAACACTCTCCGTATCTAGGGCCCCAAGGCTCGTTTTAAAATGCGGCATTGTTTCTCGTGTCCCCCCGCCCCCCTCCCGCCCCAGAAAGGAAGCAGGGATCTTCCTTGATTTAACGTGCTGCCTTTTTAGGACTGGCTAGTCTTGTCTGGTGAATGGATATTAAGAGAGATTTCCTTAAACTTCCTCCTGCTTCGTGCCATACCTCGACTTCATTGAGAAGCATGTTTTTCCCGTCTCTAAGACGGGCTTCCGCTTTGAACTGCTAAACCATCACGGCACACTTTTTCTCCATACTTATTCCTGGAAAACTGAGCTCTCTGCCGGAGTAAAGACGGTTCCCGTCAGAGAAGTGTGGCTCCCTGTCCCAAGGTCAAAATGTAGAAGAAAGGGAAGATTCCTGTTTCCGAGGGTTCCATTTTGTCAGGTTAGAGATCTAGTCATCCGTGTGGCTGCGGTGGAATCTGCAGTATCTTGCCTCACAGTTTCCTTTTTCTGGCTTAGCAGGGGAGCCGCATTAGCTGAGGTCGCGGCGCTATGGCCCTTGTCAGGATCCCGGTGCTGAGGCAGCCCCTTCCCCCCACCCCCTCTCCTTGTCATTTTGATCGTGCAAACTGGGTGCCAGCTGTGTGAACCCTGCTCCTGGCCGCCAGGATTGCCCCCCCGCCTCCCCACGCGACGTGTCCCCAGTTCCTCGGCGTCCCTCACTGCAACCAGCTAGCTCCAGGAAGGGTGCGAGCTGGCTTCCGCTGTCGTCCTTCCTCCTTCCTGTCCAGGCGGGCCCTCCTTTTGCGCTAGTCGGCCCGAAACCTTCTCTCCCGCGCTGCATAGGCTGAAGGAATGCCTCAGCGTTTGCAGCCGCTAGAGGGCGCTCTTGTCCTCTCTTTGGGCCCCTTCAGCGCTTCCAGTGGAAATTTCCGAGGTGGGAAGGGCTTGGGGGTTCTCTGTATCTAGGGGCTCCCCCGATCCAGCCGATTCAACTAACTGTGGGTTGAAAATATTCGGGAAAAAACGGAAAGTTTCGAAAAGCGACAATTGAACTTGCCACACACCGGCAACCGCTTACATAGCATTCACGTTGCCTTGCATGCCGCGCGTCACCTAGAGATGATTTAAAGTACACAGGAGGACACAGCGAAAGAGAATGTGACAATGACTGTATGGGTATGTTTATGCATAAGTGGAAAATTGTGCTCTAGACTGGCATTCGACACAACATTGTAAAAACGACAACAACGTGGAAGAAAAATACGTCTGTATGTAAAAAATAAAGTCCTATGTCCTTTTGTATAAGAGGCATCAGCATCCATGGATTTTGGCATCTGTGGGGAGTCCTGGAACCAGTGCCCCATGCTTACCAAGGCATGACTGGAAGCCCAGGCTCCTTATCCCAGCCTGTCATGTCCCCACGTGGTGTGAATCCTGCCTGTCCCACACTCCCCTGGTCACTCTCCTCCAGCCCTGCCAGACTGCCCTCTTCTTCTGGAACAGGCCAAGCTGAATGCACGTCATGTCTGACCTCTAGGAATATCCGTTACTTTGTGAGCATGGCTCTGCTTCAGGAAGACGGGCTGCATTGTCACTAGAGAAGACGGGATGGAGGTTCCTTAAAAACCTACAAATGGACTTACCTGATGATCCAGCCTTCCCACGCCTGGGGATATGTCAAGAGAAAACTCTAACTCAAAAAGTCCCATGCACCTCAATGCTCACAGCAGCCCTATTTGTACTAGCCAGGACGTGGAACTAACCCCAACATCTAACGACTGGTGACTGGATAAAGAAGTAGTTGTCTTTTTATGCCGCGGAATACTACACAGCCGTGAAAAAGGGTGGAACCATGCCATTTGCGGCAACATGGTTGGGCACAGAGATAGTCATTCTGAGTGAAGTAAGCCAGAAGAGAGAAAAATGCCGCATGACACAACTTCCATGTGAAATCTAAGGAAAAAAGACAGAAATGATCTTAACTGCAAAAGACAAATAGAGCCACAGACATAGAGAAACAAACTTATGGTTACCAGGGAGGGACGGCGGTGGGAAGGGGTAAATATGGGAATCGGAAAATTGCCCGTCTTGGGGAGTGGTGGACATGTTAGCTCTCTTGATTGTGGCGATGGCTTTCTGGGTGTAGACATGTATGAAAATTGATCAAATACTACACGTGAGATGTGTCTAATTGACGGAACAGAAATCGTAGCCCTGTAAAGGTGTTTTAAAACAAAGAGATGGGCTGCGTTGTGTCCTATGTTTCTATGTGTCTTCAGGGAGGTCTCAGGGGGGCGGTGCTGGCCTTCCTGCCAACACGATGACACGAAGCCCGAACAATCCCCCAATCGATGGGAAGAAGAGACGAGCCATGGTCACATCTGGACCCCAAGCTTACACGTGGTGCATGGGTGCCATTTATCGCCAATCCAGCGAGGTTCCGGCCAGAGCTAGAGGCCGGGGCAGCGAACCGGGAGCGGCACTAAGGAGCATTGTGGCGCAGAGGCTGGACTGGGGGCCCGCAGGCTCCTCCCAGGAGGAGCCTCAGGGTTTGGGAGGTGGCTAACGTGCCTGCTTCGTGTCACCAGCAAGTGATGCCACCCGTGGAACATCAGCTGGAATCCTGAGCCGGGTCAGCCGTGGGTGATGCGGTAAAGGCTGCTTGCTAGCAGAGGGGACGCCAGACGGACGGTGAAGCAAGCAACAGGCTGCTGAGCTTCCGGCCTGTGTTTACCGTGCTTTCCGTGTCTCCCTGCATCTCAGGGTCACCCGGAGGAATTCGTGTGGAGTTTAGAGGCCGACGGCCTCTCGGTTCCTCATCAGCCTGGCAAGCCCCCCAGCCCTCTGCGGCCAGACCTCTGCGAGCGTCTTCCCTTGTTCTAGCAAAACCCTCCCCACCCTCGCCTGCGGCGGGCTTTTGCTTTTTTTTTTAATTGATGGCAGTGAGGATACCTTACAGCCTCCTCCGGCCCTTCCTTAGGGCTTCTGCCCTTAGACCACGGCAAGGGGCGGCCCCCCAACCCCCACCCCCGACACCCCCCCCGCGCTGTCCTGGGTCCTGAACTACAGAGGGTCCCTCTGGCCCTGACACTCCCTCTGGCCACGCCCTCTACGGGGTGGAGTCAGCAGGGCCAAGGGGACACGCCCATTGGCTCCACCCCGTGCTCTGGAATCCCAGGACCCCGAATGCCCTGCCCCAGCAGCCCCTGACCCACTTGTAGTTTCTGCACCGGCTCTCCCCGGAGTTCAGCATCCCAGGACTCACAGAGAGGCCAACGGGCAGCTGTTGGCATGGAGGTTACGGACAGAGCCCGGATGTGAGGTCTGAGTGTCCCCCTGTGCACATCCAAGGCCCCTTGGGGCATGGGATGGACCCAGCATTGGGAAGAAAAGGGTCAGGCTGGCGGTCAGAGACTGGGAATCGGCTCTCCCCGCACTGTCGCTTTCTTTGCAGGACTCCCCTGAGTCTGGGAATTCTAAAGTTGAGCCTGGACGTGTGTGGCACGTGACAGTGACTTTGCGTGTGTGTGCGCGCGCCTGAGGACGTGTGTGGTTGTGTGTATGTTGTGGGGGTGTGTGTGGTCCGTGACTCCGTGTGTGTGTGCGTGGGGATGTAGGCGGAGCAGAGTCAGTGTGTGTGCACGTGTGTTTGTGTGTACGTGCATGCATTAGTTTTAAGAATACTAGAAGCTGTCCTTCAGAAGTCTGCAGTAGTAAAAACTGTATGGTGTCCCTCACTGTATAATTCAAACTGAAAATAATCTTCAATCACCAGAAATGTAGTCCCCCCCAGATTCTGATTCCCCCCCCTCCCATACCGATTATGCCCTCATTGTACTGATGAGGAAACTAGCTTAGAGATGTTAAGTGACTCAGCCAAGGGCATGGAGCTCGCGAGCCCAGGGCCAGGACGCAGTCCAAGCGGCGCGGCTCCAGAGGCCTGGAGCCCTGCTCACGACCGCGCGTGGCCTCTTGGCCGGGGGGTGGGGTGGGGGTGGGGGTGGGGTGGGGGTGGGGGGAAGAGATTCTGACGGGCCGGGGCCAGCGTGCAGGCTGCCCAAGCCGCGGACTCTGCAAGTCGGGTGGAGAGTACCTGACGGCAGACGAGGGTAAAGGGCTGCTCAGAAATCAGATAGGTTCCTAGATCTTCGATGAGTAAGGAGGCTCAGTGCTCATCCTCGATCCCTTTGCTGGTGGCTAAAAGGGAGCAAGGCCCACGAGCGCGCTTCTGGGAGCGGCCTGCCAAAACCTGGAGCAGGGCTGCTCAGGACTGGCTCTGCAGCAGGAGCAGAGGGGGGCAATGTCGCCACCTGGTGGACATCCTTGGTAGTGGCAGTAGGAGGCCTAGCAGCCTGGGTATGGAGGCGGCAGGACGAGGTCCTAGTGGATGATCGTTTTCACATGGCTTAAGAAGCATTGCTTCATAGATTTTATCCACATTGGGGTCTATCCTACGATGGTAAATACGGTCTCCGTTACTCCATCTTAGCTGCATTGATTAATTTTTTTGAGGTTAGTTTTCTCTTCAATGATTTGGAAGCTATATTGTCTTCCAATTAAAATTCCCTCTAAGTTTTAATAAGTCATCTCTAAGTTCATAACTTTATGTATAATTGGACCAGTATTGCTATAACAGTCTCAAAAACGGGATAATCTATTAGATCTTGTTTCTCAATCATGATACATTTAGCATATTTTACCTCTCTGCTGTTCCCCATTGTGTGCGTGTGTGCGCCTGCGCGGGCTACAGTGACTGCTTTTTAGACAGTTGCTTTCAGTCTGTTGCATTCGCAATGAAAATATAGGTATAAACATCTTGGATTTAATTGCTCGCTACCGCTATTTAATCCCATGTCTTTCCCATTTTTGAGTTATTTACTTCTTTCCCAATCAAATGGACTCATGATTGGCTAATTTTTTTCCAGCGGTAGACTTGGAACCCATACCAGTCTATACGCAGCTTTATGTTCTCCTCAGCAACACCTCTCAGCCTCAACACCCAACAACACTCTCCGTATCTAGGGCCCCAAGGCTCGTTTTAAAATGCGGCATTGTTTCTCGTGTCCCCCCGCCCCCCTCCCGCCCCAGAAAGGAAGCAGGGATCTTCCTTGATTTAACGTGCTGCCTTTTTAGGACTGGCTAGTCTTGTCTGGTGAATGGATATTAAGAGAGATTTCCTTAAACTTCCTCCTGCTTCGTGCCATACCTCGACTTCATTGAGAAGCATGTTTTTCCCGTCTCTAAGACGGGCTTCCGCTTTGAACTGCTAAACCATCACGGCACACTTTTTCTCCATACTTATTCCTGGAAAACTGAGCTCTCTGCCGGAGTAAAGACGGTTCCCGTCAGAGAAGTGTGGCTCCCTGTCCCAAGGTCAAAATGTAGAAGAAAGGGAAGATTCCTGTTTCCGAGGGTTCCATTTTGTCAGGTTAGAGATCTAGTCATCCGTGTGGCTGCGGTGGAATCTGCAGTATCTTGCCTCACAGTTTCCTTTTTCTGGCTTAGCAGGGGAGCCGCATTAGCTGAGGTCGCGGCGCTATGGCCCTTGTCAGGATCCCGGTGCTGAGGCAGCCCCTTCCCCCCACCCCCTCTCCTTGTCATTTTGATCGTGCAAACTGGGTGCCAGCTGTGTGAACCCTGCTCCTGGCCGCCAGGATTGCCCCCCCGCCTCCCCACGCGACGTGTCCCCAGTTCCTCGGCGTCCCTCACTGCAACCAGCTAGCTCCAGGAAGGGTGCGAGCTGGCTTCCGCTGTCGTCCTTCCTCCTTCCTGTCCAGGCGGGCCCTCCTTTTGCGCTAGTCGGCCCGAAACCTTCTCTCCCGCGCTGCATAGGCTGAAGGAATGCCTCAGCGTTTGCAGCCGCTAGAGGGCGCTCTTGTCCTCTCTTTGGGCCCCTTCAGCGCTTCCAGTGGAAATTTCCGAGGTGGGAAGGGCTTGGGGGTTCTCTGTATCTAGGGGCTCCCCCGATCCAGCCGATTCAACTAACTGTGGGTTGAAAATATTCGGGAAAAAACGGAAAGTTTCGAAAAGCGACAATTGAACTTGCCACACACCGGCAACCGCTTACATAGCATTCACGTTGCCTTGCATGCCGCGCGTCACCTAGAGATGATTTAAAGTACACAGGAGGACACAGCGAAAGAGAATGTGACAATGACTGTATGGGTATGTTTATGCATAAGTGGAAAATTGTGCTCTAGACTGGCATTCGACACAACATTGTAAAAACGACAACAACGTGGAAGAAAAATACGTCTGTATGTAAAAAATAAAGTCCTATGTCCTTTTGTATAAGAGGCATCAGCATCCATGGATTTTGGCATCTGTGGGGAGTCCTGGAACCAGTGCCCCATGCTTACCAAGGCATGACTGGAAGCCCAGGCTCCTTATCCCAGCCTGTCATGTCCCCACGTGGTGTGAATCCTGCCTGTCCCACACTCCCCTGGTCACTCTCCTCCAGCCCTGCCAGACTGCCCTCTTCTTCTGGAACAGGCCAAGCTGAATGCACGTCATGTCTGACCTCTAGGAATATCCGTTACTTTGTGAGCATGGCTCTGCTTCAGGAAGACGGGCTGCATTGTCACTAGAGAAGACGGGATGGAGGTTCCTTAAAAACCTACAAATGGACTTACCTGATGATCCAGCCTTCCCACGCCTGGGGATATGTCAAGAGAAAACTCTAACTCAAAAAGTCCCATGCACCTCAATGCTCACAGCAGCCCTATTTGTATTAGCCAGGACGTGGAACTAACCCCAACATCTAACGACTGGTGACTGGATAAAGAAGTAGTTGTCTTTTTATGCCGCGGAATACTACACAGCCGTGAAAAAGGGTGGAACCATGCCATTTGCGGCAACATGGTTGGGCACAGAGATAGTCATTCTGAGTGAAGTAAGCCAGAAGAGAGAAAAATGCCGCATGACACAACTTCCATGTGAAATCTAAGGAAAAAAGACAGAAATGATCTTAACTGCAAAAGACAAATAGAGCCACAGACATAGAGAAACAAACTTATGGTTACCAGGGAGGGACGGCGGTGGGAAGGGGTAAATATGGGAATCGGAAAATTGCCCGTCTTGGGGAGTGGTGGACATGTTAGCTCTCTTGATTGTGGCGATGGCTTTCTGGGTGTAGACATGTATGAAAATTGATCAAATACTACACGTGAGATGTGTCTAATTGACGGAACAGAAATCGTAGCCCTGTAAAGGTGTTTTAAAACAAAGAGATGGGCTGCGTTGTGTCCTATGTTTCTATGTGTCTTCAGGGAGGTCTCAGGGGGGCGGTGCTGGCCTTCCTGCCAACACGATGACACGAAGCCCGAACAATCCCCCAATCGATGGGAAGAAGAGACGAGCCATGGTCACATCTGGACCCCAAGCTTACACGTGGTGCATGGGTGCCATTTATCGCCAATCCAGCGAGGTTCCGGCCAGAGCTAGAGGCCGGGGCAGCGAACCGGGAGCGGCACTAAGGAGCATCGTGGCGCAGAGGCTGGACTGGGGGCCCGCAGGCTCCTCCCAGGAGGAGCCTCAGGGTTTGGGAGGTGGCTAACGTGCCTGCTTCGTGTCACCAGCAAGTGATGCCACCCGTGGAACATCAGCTGGAATCCTGAGCCGGGTCAGCCGTGGGTGATGCGGTAAAGGCTGCTTGCTAGCAGAGGGGACGCCAGACGGACGGTGAAGCAAGCAACAGGCTGCTGAGCTTCCGGCCTGTGTTTACCGTGCTTTCCGTGTCTCCCTGCATCTCAGGGTCACCCGGAGGAATTCGTGTGGAGTTTAGAGGCCGACGGCCTCTCGGTTCCTCATCAGCCTGGCAAGCCCCCCAGCCCTCTGCGGCCAGACCTCTGCGAGCGTCTTCCCTTGTTCTAGCAAAACCCTCCCCACCCTCGCCTGCGGCGGGCTTTTGCTTTTTTTTTTAATTGATGGCAGTGAGGATACCTTACAGCCTCCTCCGGCCCTTCCTTAGGGCTTCTGCCCTTAGACCACGGCAAGGGGCGGCCCCCCAACCCCCACCCCCGACACCCCCCCCGCGCTGTCCTGGGTCCTGAACTACAGAGGGTCCCTCTGGCCCTGACACTCCCTCTGGCCACGCCCTCTACGGGGTGGAGTCAGCAGGGCCAAGGGGACACGCCCATTGGCTCCACCCCGTGCTCTGGAATCCCAGGACCCCGAATGCCCTGCCCCAGCAGCCCCTGACCCACTTGTAGTTTCTGCACCGGCTCTCCCCGGAGTTCAGCATCCCAGGACTCACAGAGAGGCCAACGGGCAGCTGTTGGCATGGAGGTTACGGACAGAGCCCGGATGTGAGGTCTGAGTGTCCCCCTGTGCACATCCAAGGCCCCTTGGGGCATGGGATGGACCCAGCATTGGGAAGAAAAGGGTCAGGCTGGCGGTCAGAGACTGGGAATCGGCTCTCCCCGCACTGTCGCTTTCTTTGCAGGACTCCCCTGAGTCTGGGAATTCTAAAGTTGAGCCTGGACGTGTGTGGCACGTGACAGTGACTTTGCGTGTGTGTGCGCGCGCCTGAGGACGTGTGTGGTTGTGTGTATGTTGTGGGGGTGTGTGTGGTCCGTGACTCCGTGTGTGTGTGCGTGGGGATGTAGGCGGAGCAGAGTCAGTGTGTGTGCACGTGTGTTTGTGTGTACGTGCATGCATTAGTTTTAAGAATACTAGAAGCTGTCCTTCAGAAGTCTGCAGTAGTAAAAACTGTATGGTGTCCCTCACTGTATAATTCAAACTGAAAATAATCTTCAATCACCAGAAATGTAGTCCCCCCCAGATTCTGATTCCCCCCCCCTCCCATACCGATTATGCCCTCATTGTACTGATGAGGAAACTAGCTTAGAGATGTTAAGTGACTCAGCCAAGGGCATGGAGCTCGCGAGCCCAGGGCCAGGACGCAGTCCAAGCGGCGCGGCTCCAGAGGCCTGGAGCCCTGCTCACGACCGCGCGTGGCCTCTTGGCCGGGGGGTGGGGTGGGGGTGGGGGTGGGGTGGGGGTGGGGGGAAGAGATTCTGACGGGCCGGGGCCAGCGTGCAGGCTGCCCAAGCCGCGGACTCTGCAAGTCGGGTGGAGAGTACCTGACGGCAGACGAGGGTAAAGGGCTGCTCAGAAATCAGATAGGTTCCTAGATCTTCGATGAGTAAGGAGGCTCAGTGCTCATCCTCGATCCCTTTGCTGGTGGCTAAAAGGGAGCAAGGCCCACGAGCGCGCTTCTGGGAGCGGCCTGCCAAAACCTGGAGCAGGGCTGCTCAGGACTGGCTCTGCAGCAGGAGCAGAGGGGGGCAATGTCGCCACCTGGTGGACATCCTTGGTAGTGGCAGTAGGAGGCCTAGCAGCCTGGGTATGGAGGCGGCAGGACGAGGTCCTAGTGGATGATCGTTTTCACATGGCTTAAGAAGCATTGCTTCATAGATTTTATCCACATTGGGGTCTATCCTACGATGGTAAATACGGTCTCCGTTACTCCATCTTAGCTGCATTGATTAATTTTTTTGAGGTTAGTTTTCTCTTCAATGATTTGGAAGCTATATTGTCTTCCAATTAAAATTCCCTCTAAGTTTTAATAAGTCATCTCTAAGTTCATAACTTTATGTATAATTGGACCAGTATTGCTATAACAGTCTCAAAAACGGGATAATCTATTAGATCTTGTTTCTCAATCATGATACATTTAGCATATTTTACCTCTCTGCTGTTCCCCATTGTGTGCGTGTGTGCGCCTGCGCGGGCTACAGTGACTGCTTTTTAGACAGTTGCTTTCAGTCTGTTGCATTCGCAATGAAAATATAGGTATAAACATCTTGGATTTAATTGCTCGCTACCGCTATTTAATCCCATGTCTTTCCCATTTTTGAGTTATTTACTTCTTTCCCAATCAAATGGACTCATGATTGGCTAATTTTTTTCCAGCGGTAGACTTGGAACCCATACCAGTCTATACGCAGCTTTATGTTCTCCTCAGCAACACCTCTCAGCCTCAACACCCAACAACACTCTCCGTATCTAGGGCCCCAAGGCTCGTTTTAAAATGCGGCATTGTTTCTCGTGTCCCCCCGCCCCCCTCCCGCCCCAGAAAGGAAGCAGGGATCTTCCTTGATTTAACGTGCTGCCTTTTTAGGACTGGCTAGTCTTGTCTGGTGAATGGATATTAAGAGAGATTTCCTTAAACTTCCTCCTGCTTCGTGCCATACCTCGACTTCATTGAGAAGCATGTTTTTCCCGTCTCTAAGACGGGCTTCCGCTTTGAACTGCTAAACCATCACGGCACACTTTTTCTCCATACTTATTCCTGGAAAACTGAGCTCTCTGCCGGAGTAAAGACGGTTCCCGTCAGAGAAGTGTGGCTCCCTGTCCCAAGGTCAAAATGTAGAAGAAAGGGAAGATTCCTGTTTCCGAGGGTTCCATTTTGTCAGGTTAGAGATCTAGTCATCCGTGTGGCTGCGGTGGAATCTGCAGTATCTTGCCTCACAGTTTCCTTTTTCTGGCTTAGCAGGGGAGCCGCATTAGCTGAGGTCGCGGCGCTATGGCCCTTGTCAGGATCCCGGTGCTGAGGCAGCCCCTTCCCCCCACCCCCTCTCCTTGTCATTTTGATCGTGCAAACTGGGTGCCAGCTGTGTGAACCCTGCTCCTGGCCGCCAGGATTGCCCCCCCGCCTCCCCACGCGACGTGTCCCCAGTTCCTCGGCGTCCCTCACTGCAACCAGCTAGCTCCAGGAAGGGTGCGAGCTGGCTTCCGCTGTCGTCCTTCCTCCTTCCTGTCCAGGCGGGCCCTCCTTTTGCGCTAGTCGGCCCGAAACCTTCTCTCCCGCGCTGCATAGGCTGAAGGAATGCCTCAGCGTTTGCAGCCGCTAGAGGGCGCTCTTGTCCTCTCTTTGGGCCCCTTCAGCGCTTCCAGTGGAAATTTCCGAGGTGGGAAGGGCTTGGGGGTTCTCTGTATCTAGGGGCTCCCCCGATCCAGCCGATTCAACTAACTGTGGGTTGAAAATATTCGGGAAAAAACGGAAAGTTTCGAAAAGCGACAATTGAACTTGCCACACACCGGCAACCGCTTACATAGCATTCACGTTGCCTTGCATGCCGCGCGTCACCTAGAGATGATTTAAAGTACACAGGAGGACACAGCGAAAGAGAATGTGACAATGACTGTATGGGTATGTTTATGCATAAGTGGAAAATTGTGCTCTAGACTGGCATTCGACACAACATTGTAAAAACGACAACAACGTGGAAGAAAAATACGTCTGTATGTAAAAAATAAAGTCCTATGTCCTTTTGTATAAGAGGCATCAGCATCCATGGATTTTGGCATCTGTGGGGAGTCCTGGAACCAGTGCCCCATGCTTACCAAGGCATGACTGGAAGCCCAGGCTCCTTATCCCAGCCTGTCATGTCCCCACGTGGTGTGAATCCTGCCTGTCCCACACTCCCCTGGTCACTCTCCTCCAGCCCTGCCAGACTGCCCTCTTCTTCTGGAACAGGCCAAGCTGAATGCACGTCATGTCT
>NW_027328768.1:39926-87473 GCF_048564905.1 Vicugna pacos
CCCAGGACCCCGAATGCCCTGCCCCAGCAGCCCCTGACCCACTTGTAGTTTCTGCACCGGCTCTCCCCGGAGTTCAGCATCCCAGGACTCACAGAGAGGCCAACGGGCAGCTGTTGGCATGGAGGTTACGGACAGAGCCCGGATGTGAGGTCTGAGTGTCCCCCTGTGCACATCCAAGGCCCCTTGGGGCATGGGATGGACCCAGCATTGGGAAGAAAAGGGTCAGGCTGGCGGTCAGAGACTGGGAATCGGCTCTCCCCGCACTGTCGCTTTCTTTGCAGGACTCCCCTGAGTCTGGGAATTCTAAAGTTGAGCCTGGACGTGTGTGGCACGTGACAGTGACTTTGCGTGTGTGTGCGCGCGCCTGAGGACGTGTGTGGTTGTGTGTATGTTGTGGGGGTGTGTGTGGTCCGTGACTCCGTGTGTGTGTGCGTGGGGATGTAGGCGGAGCAGAGTCAGTGTGTGTGCACGTGTGTTTGTGTGTACGTGCATGCATTAGTTTTAAGAATACTAGAAGCTGTCCTTCAGAAGTCTGCAGTAGTAAAAACTGTATGGTGTCCCTCACTGTATAATTCAAACTGAAAATAATCTTCAATCACCAGAAATGTAGTCCCCCCCAGATTCTGATTCCCCCCCCCCTCCCATACCGATTATGCCCTCATTGTACTGATGAGGAAACTAGCTTAGAGATGTTAAGTGACTCAGCCAAGGGCATGGAGCTCGCGAGCCCAGGGCCAGGACGCAGTCCAAGCGGCGCGGCTCCAGAGGCCTGGAGCCCTGCTCACGACCGCGCGTGGCCTCTTGGCCGGGGGGTGGGGGGGGGGGGTGGGGGGAAGAGATTCTGACGGGCCGGGGCCAGCGTGCAGGCTGCCCAAGCCGCGGACTCTGCAAGTCGGGTGGAGAGTACCTGACGGCAGACGAGGGTAAAGGGCTGCTCAGAAATCAGATAGGTTCCTAGATCTTCGATGAGTAAGGAGGCTCAGTGCTCATCCTCGATCCCTTTGCTGGTGGCTAAAAGGGAGCAAGGCCCACGAGCGCGCTTCTGGGAGCGGCCTGCCAAAACCTGGAGCAGGGCTGCTCAGGACTGGCTCTGCAGCAGGAGCAGAGGGGGGCAATGTCGCCACCTGGTGGACATCCTTGGTAGTGGCAGTAGGAGGCCTAGCAGCCTGGGTATGGAGGCGGCAGGACGAGGTCCTAGTGGATGATCGTTTTCACATGGCTTAAGAAGCATTGCTTCATAGATTTTATCCACATTGGGGTCTACCCTACGATGGTAAATACGGTCTCCGTTACTCCATCTTAGCTGCATTGATTAATTTTTTTGAGGTTAGTTTTCTCTTCAATGATTTGGAAGCTATATTGTCTTCCAATTAAAATTCCCTCTAAGTTTTAATAAGTCATCTCTAAGTTCATAACTTTATGTATAATTGGACCAGTATTGCTATAACAGTCTCAAAAACGGGATAATCTATTAGATCTTGTTTCTCAATCATGATACATTTAGCATATTTTACCTCTCTGCTGTTCCCCATTGTGTGCGTGTGTGCGCCTGCGCGGGCTACAGTGACTGCTTTTTAGACAGTTGCTTTCAGTCTGTTGCATTCGCAATGAAAATATAGGTATAAACATCTTGGATTTAATTGCTCGCTACCGCTATTTAATCCCATGTCTTTCCCATTTTTGAGTTATTTACTTCTTTCCCAATCAAATGGACTCATGATTGGCTAATTTTTTTCCAGCGGTAGACTTGGAACCCATACCAGTCTATACGCAGCTTTATGTTCTCCTCAGCAACACCTCTCAGCCTCAACACCCAACAACACTCTCCGTATCTAGGGCCCCAAGGCTCGTTTTAAAATGCGGCATTGTTTCTCGTGTCCCCCCGCCCCCCTCCCGCCCCAGAAAGGAAGCAGGAATCTTCCTTGATTTAACGTGCTGCCTTTTTAGGACTGGCTAGTCTTGTCTGGTGAATGGATATTAAGAGAGATTTCCTTAAACTTCCTCCTGCTTCGTGCCATACCTCGACTTCATTGAGAAGCATGTTTTTCCCGTCTCTAAGACGGGCTTCCGCTTTGAACTGCTAAACCATCACGGCACACTTTTTCTCCATACTTATTCCTGGAAAACTGAGCTCTCTGCCGGAGTAAAGACGGTTCCCGTCAGAGAAGTGTGGCTCCCTGTCCCAAGGTCAAAATGTAGAAGAAAGGGAAGATTCCTGTTTCCGAGGGTTCCATTTTGTCAGGTTAGAGATCTAGTCATCCGTGTGGCTGCGGTGGAATCTGCAGTATCTTGCCTCACAGTTTCCTTTTTCTGGCTTAGCAGGGGAGCCGCATTAGCTGAGGTCGCGGCGCTATGGCCCTTGTCAGGATCCCGGTGCTGAGGCAGCCCCTTCCCCCCACCCCCTCTCCTTGTCATTTTGATCGTGCAAACTGGGTGCCAGCTGTGTGAACCCTGCTCCTGGCCGCCAGGATTGCCCCCCTGCCTCCCCACGCGACGTGTCCCCAGTTCCTCGGCGTCCCTCACTGCAACCAGCTAGCTCCAGGAAGGGTGCGAGCTGGCTTCCGCTGTCGTCCTTCCTCCTTCCTGTCCAGGCGGGCCCTCCTTTTGCGCTAGTCGGCCCGAAACCTTCTCTCCCGCGCTGCATAGGCTGAAGGAATGCCTCAGCGTTTGCAGCCGCTAGAGGGCGCTCTTGTCCTCTCTTTGGGCCCCTTCAGCGCTTCCAGTGGAAATTTCCGAGGTGGGAAGGGCTTGGGGGTTCTCTGTATCTAGGGGCTCCCCCGATCCAGCCGATTCAACTAACTGTGGGTTGAAAATATTCGGGAAAAAACGGAAAGTTTCGAAAAGCGACAATTGAACTTGCCACACACCGGCAACCGCTTACATAGCATTCACGTTGCCTTGCATGCCGCGCGTCACCTAGAGATGATTTAAAGTACACAGGAGGACACAGCGAAAGAGAATGTGACAATGACTGTATGGGTATGTTTATGCATAAGTGGAAAATTGTGCTCTAGACTGGCATTCGACACAACATTGTAAAAACGACAACAACGTGGAAGAAAAATACGTCTGTATGTAAAAAATAAAGTCCTATGTCCTTTTGTATAAGAGGCATCAGCATCCATGGATTTTGGCATCTGTGGGGAGTCCTGGAACCAGTGCCCCATGCTTACCAAGGCATGACTGGAAGCCCAGGCTCCTTATCCCAGCCTGTCATGTCCCCACGTGGTGTGAATCCTGCCTGTCCCACACTCCCCTGGTCACTCTCCTCCAGCCCTGCCAGACTGCCCTCTTCTTCTGGAACAGGCCAAGCTGAATGCACGTCATGTCTGACCTCTAGGAATATCCGTTACTTTGTGAGCATGGCTCTGCTTCAGGAAGACGGGCTGCATTGTCACTAGAGAAGACGGGATGGAGGTTCCTTAAAAACCTACAAATGGACTTACCTGATGATCCAGCCTTCCCACGCCTGGGGATATGTCAAGAGAAAACTCTAACTCAAAAAGTCCCATGCACCTCAATGCTCACAGCAGCCCTATTTGTATTAGCCAGGACGTGGAACTAACCCCAACATCTAACGACTGGTGACTGGATAAAGAAGTAGTTGTCTTTTTATGCCGCGGAATACTACACAGCCGTGAAAAAGGATGGAACCATGCCATTTGCGGCAACATGGTTGGACACAGAGATAGTCATTCTGAGTGAAGTAAGCCAGAAGAGAGAAAAATGCCGCATGACACAACTTCCATGTGAAATCTAAGGAAAAAAGACAGAAATGATCTTAACTGCAAAAGACAAATAGAGCCACAGACATAGAGAAACAAACTTATGGTTACCAGGGAGGGACGGCGGTGGGAAGGGGTAAATATGGGAATCGGAAAATTGCCCGTCTTGGGGAGTGGTGGACATGTTAGCTCTCTTGATTGTGGCGATGGCTTTCTGGGTGTAGACATGTATGAAAATTGATCAAATACTACACGTGAGATGTGTCTAATTGACGGAACAGAAATCGTAGCCCTGTAAAGGTGTTTTAAAACAAAGAGATGGGCTGCGTTGTGTCCTATGTTTCTATGTGTCTTCAGGGAGGTCTCAGGGGGGCGGTGCTGGCCTTCCTGCCAACACGATGACACGAAGCCCGAACAATCCCCCAATCGATGGGAAGAAGAGACGAGCCATGGTCACATCTGGACCCCAAGCTTACACGTGGTGCATGGGTGCCATTTATCGCCAATCCAGCGAGGTTCCGGCCAGAGCTAGAGGCCGGGGCAGCGAACCGGGAGCGGCACTAAGGAGCATCGTGGCGCAGAGGCTGGACTGGGGGCCCGCAGGCTCCTCCCAGGAGGAGCCTCAGGGTTTGGGAGGTGGCTAACGTGCCTGCTTCGTGTCACCAGCAAGTGATGCCACCCGTGGAACATCAGCTGGAATCCTGAGCCGGGTCAGCCGTGGGTGATGCGGTAAAGGCTGCTTGCTAGCAGAGGGGACGCCAGACGGACGGTGAAGCAAGCAACAGGCTGCTGAGCTTCCGGCCTGTGTTTACCGTGCTTTCCGTGTCTCCCTGCATCTCAGGGTCACCCGGAGGAATTCGTGTGGAGTTTAGAGGCCGACGGCCTCTCGGTTCCTCATCAGCCTGGCAAGCCCCCCAGCCCTCTGCGGCCAGACCTCTGCGAGCGTCTTCCCTTGTTCTAGCAAAACCCTCCCCACCCTCGCCTGCGGCGGGCTTTTGCTTTTTTTTTTAATTGATGGCAGTGAGGATACCTTACAGCCTCCTCCGGCCCTTCCTTAGGGCTTCTGCCCTTAGACCACGGCAAGGGGCGGCCCCCCAACCCCCACCCCCGACACCCCCCCGCGCTGTCCTGGGTCCTGAACTACAGAGGGTCCCTCTGGCCCTGACACTCCCTCTGGCCACGCCCTCTACGGGGTGGAGTCAGCAGGGCCAAGGGGACACGCCCATTGGCTCCACCCCGTGCTCTGGAATCCCAGGACCCCGAATGCCCTGCCCCAGCAGCCCCTGACCCACTTGTAGTTTCTGCACCGGCTCTCCCCGGAGTTCAGCATCCCAGGACTCACAGAGAGGCCAACGGGCAGCTGTTGGCATGGAGGTTACGGACAGAGCCCGGATGTGAGGTCTGAGTGTCCCCCTGTGCACATCCAAGGCCCCTTGGGGCATGGGATGGACCCAGCATTGGGAAGAAAAGGGTCAGGCTGGCGGTCAGAGACTGGGAATCGGCTCTCCCCGCACTGTCGCTTTCTTTGCAGGACTCCCCTGAGTCTGGGAATTCTAAAGTTGAGCCTGGACGTGTGTGGCACGTGACAGTGACTTTGCGTGTGTGTGCGCGCGCCTGAGGACGTGTGTGGTTGTGTGTATGTTGTGGGGGTGTGTGTGGTCCGTGACTCCGTGTGTGTGTGCGTGGGGATGTAGGCGGAGCAGAGTCAGTGTGTGTGCACGTGTGTTTGTGTGTACGTGCATGCATTAGTTTTAAGAATACTAGAAGCTGTCCTTCAGAAGTCTGCAGTAGTAAAAACTGTATGGTGTCCCTCACTGTATAATTCAAACTGAAAATAATCTTCAATCACCAGAAATGTAGTCCCCCCCAGATTCTGATTCCCCCCCCCTCCCATACCGATTATGCCCTCATTGTACTGATGAGGAAACTAGCTTAGAGATGTTAAGTGACTCAGCCAAGGGCATGGAGCTCGCGAGCCCAGGGCCAGGACGCAGTCCAAGCGGCGCGGCTCCAGAGGCCTGGAGCCCTGCTCACGACCGCGCGTGGCCTCTTGGCCGGGGGGTGGGGGGGGGGTGGGGGGAAGAGATTCTGACGGGCCGGGGCCAGCGTGCAGGCTGCCCAAGCCGCGGACTCTGCAAGTCGGGTGGAGAGTACCTGACGGCAGACGAGGGTAAAGGGCTGCTCAGAAATCAGATAGGTTCCTAGATCTTCGATGAGTAAGGAGGCTCAGTGCTCATCCTCGATCCCTTTGCTGGTGGCTAAAAGGGAGCAAGGCCCACGAGCGCGCTTCTGGGAGCGGCCTGCCAAAACCTGGAGCAGGGCTGCTCAGGACTGGCTCTGCAGCAGGAGCAGAGGGGGGCAATGTCGCCACCTGGTGGACATCCTTGGTAGTGGCAGTAGGAGGCCTAGCAGCCTGGGTATGGAGGCGGCAGGACGAGGTCCTAGTGGATGATCGTTTTCACATGGCTTAAGAAGCATTGCTTCATAGATTTTATCCACATTGGGGTCTATCCTACGATGGTAAATACGGTCTCCGTTACTCCATCTTAGCTGCATTGATTAATTTTTTTGAGGTTAGTTTTCTCTTCAATGATTTGGAAGCTATATTGTCTTCCAATTAAAATTCCCTCTAAGTTTTAATAAGTCATCTCTAAGTTCATAACTTTATGTATAATTGGACCAGTATTGCTATAACAGTCTCAAAAACGGGATAATCTATTAGATCTTGTTTCTCAATCATGATACATTTAGCATATTTTACCTCTCTGCTGTTCCCCATTGTGTGCGTGTGTGCGCCTGCGCGGGCTACAGTGACTGCTTTTTAGACAGTTGCTTTCAGTCTGTTGCATTCGCAATGAAAATATAGGTATAAACATCTTGGATTTAATTGCTCGCTACCGCTATTTAATCCCATGTCTTTCCCATTTTTGAGTTATTTACTTCTTTCCCAATCAAATGGACTCATGATTGGCTAATTTTTTTCCAGCGGTAGACTTGGAACCCATACCAGTCTATACGCAGCTTTATGTTCTCCTCAGCAACACCTCTCAGCCTCAACACCCAACAACACTCTCCGTATCTAGGGCCCCAAGGCTCGTTTTAAAATGCGGCATTGTTTCTCGTGTCCCCCCGCCCCCCTCCCGCCCCAGAAAGGAAGCAGGAATCTTCCTTGATTTAACGTGCTGCCTTTTTAGGACTGGCTAGTCTTGTCTGGTGAATGGATATTAAGAGAGATTTCCTTAAACTTCCTCCTGCTTCGTGCCATACCTCGACTTCATTGAGAAGCATGTTTTTCCCGTCTCTAAGACGGGCTTCCGCTTTGAACTGCTAAACCATCACGGCACACTTTTTCTCCATACTTATTCCTGGAAAACTGAGCTCTCTGCCGGAGTAAAGACGGTTCCCGTCAGAGAAGTGTGGCTCCCTGTCCCAAGGTCAAAATGTAGAAGAAAGGGAAGATTCCTGTTTCCGAGGGTTCCATTTTGTCAGGTTAGAGATCTAGTCATCCGTGTGGCTGCGGTGGAATCTGCAGTATCTTGCCTCACAGTTTCCTTTTTCTGGCTTAGCAGGGGAGCCGCATTAGCTGAGGTCGCGGCGCTATGGCCCTTGTCAGGATCCCGGTGCTGAGGCAGCCCCTTCCCCCCACCCCCTCTCCTTGTCATTTTGATCGTGCAAACTGGGTGCCAGCTGTGTGAACCCTGCTCCTGGCCGCCAGGATTGCCCCCCCGCCTCCCCACGCGACGTGTCCCCAGTTCCTCGGCGTCCCTCACTGCAACCAGCTAGCTCCAGGAAGGGTGCGAGCTGGCTTCCGCTGTCGTCCTTCCTCCTTCCTGTCCAGGCGGGCCCTCCTTTTGCGCTAGTCGGCCCGAAACCTTCTCTCCCGCGCTGCATAGGCTGAAGGAATGCCTCAGCGTTTGCAGCCGCTAGAGGGCGCTCTTGTCCTCTCTTTGGGCCCCTTCAGCGCTTCCAGTGGAAATTTCCGAGGTGGGAAGGGCTTGGGGGTTCTCTGTATCTAGGGGCTCCCCCGATCCAGCCGATTCAACTAACTGTGGGTTGAAAATATTCGGGAAAAAACGGAAAGTTTCGAAAAGCGACAATTGAACTTGCCACACACCGGCAACCGCTTACATAGCATTCACGTTGCCTTGCATGCCGCGCGTCACCTAGAGATGATTTAAAGTACACAGGAGGACACAGCGAAAGAGAATGTGACAATGACTGTATGGGTATGTTTATGCATAAGTGGAAAATTGTGCTCTAGACTGGCATTCGACACAACATTGTAAAAACGACAACAACGTGGAAGAAAAATACGTCTGTATGTAAAAAATAAAGTCCTATGTCCTTTTGTATAAGAGGCATCAGCATCCATGGATTTTGGCATCTGTGGGGAGTCCTGGAACCAGTGCCCCATGCTTACCAAGGCATGACTGGAAGCCCAGGCTCCTTATCCCAGCCTGTCATGTCCCCACGTGGTGTGAATCCTGCCTGTCCCACACTCCCCTGGTCACTCTCCTCCAGCCCTGCCAGACTGCCCTCTTCTTCTGGAACAGGCCAAGCTGAATGCACGTCATGTCTGACCTCTAGGAATATCCGTTACTTTGTGAGCATGGCTCTGCTTCAGGAAGACGGGCTGCATTGTCACTAGAGAAGACGGGATGGAGGTTCCTTAAAAACCTACAAATGGACTTACCTGATGATCCAGCCTTCCCACGCCTGGGGATATGTCAAGAGAAGACTCTAACTCAAAAAGTCCCATGCACCTCAATGCTCACAGCAGCCCTATTTGTATTAGCCAGGACGTGGAACTAACCCCAACATCTAACGACTGGTGACTGGATAAAGAAGTAGTTGTCTTTTTATGCCGCGGAATACTACACAGCCGTGAAAAAGGATGGAACCATGCCATTTGCGGCAACATGGTTGGACACAGAGATAGTCATTCTGAGTGAAGTAAGCCAGAAGAGAGAAAAATGCCGCATGACACAACTTCCATGTGAAATCTAAGGAAAAAAGACAGAAATGATCTTAACTGCAAAAGACAAATAGAGCCACAGACATAGAGAAACAAACTTATGGTTACCAGGGAGGGACGGCGGTGGGAAGGGGTAAATATGGGAATCGGAAAATTGCCCGTCTTGGGGAGTGGTGGACATGTTAGCTCTCTTGATTGTGGCGATGGCTTTCTGGGTGTAGACATGTATGAAAATTGATCAAATACTACACGTGAGATGTGTCTAATTGACGGAACAGAAATCGTAGCCCTGTAAAGGTGTTTTAAAACAAAGAGATGGGCTGCGTTGTGTCCTATGTTTCTATGTGTCTTCAGGGAGGTCTCAGGGGGGCGGTGCTGGCCTTCCTGCCAACACGATGACACGAAGCCCGAACAATCCCCCAATCGATGGGAAGAAGAGACGAGCCATGGTCACATCTGGACCCCAAGCTTACACGTGGTGCATGGGTGCCATTTATCGCCAATCCAGCGAGGTTCCGGCCAGAGCTAGAGGCCGGGGCAGCGAACCGGGAGCGGCACTAAGGAGCATCGTGGCGCAGAGGCTGGACTGGGGGCCCGCAGGCTCCTCCCAGGAGGAGCCTCAGGGTTTGGGAGGTGGCTAACGTGCCTGCTTCGTGTCACCAGCAAGTGATGCCACCCGTGGAACATCAGCTGGAATCCTGAGCCGGGTCAGCCGTGGGTGATGCGGTAAAGGCTGCTTGCTAGCAGAGGGGACGCCAGACGGACGGTGAAGCAAGCAACAGGCTGCTGAGCTTCCGGCCTGTGTTTACCGTGCTTTCCGTGTCTCCCTGCATCTCAGGGTCACCCGGAGGAATTCGTGTGGAGTTTAGAGGCCGACGGCCTCTCGGTTCCTCATCAGCCTGGCAAGCCCCCCAGCCCTCTGCGGCCAGACCTCTGCGAGCGTCTTCCCTTGTTCTAGCAAAACCCTCCCCACCCTCGCCTGCGGCGGGCTTTTGCTTTTTTTTTTAATTGATGGCAGTGAGGATACCTTACAGCCTCCTCCGGCCCTTCCTTAGGGCTTCTGCCCTTAGACCACGGCAAGGGGCGGCCCCCCAACCCCCACCCCCGACACCCCCCCGCGCTGTCCTGGGTCCTGAACTACAGAGGGTCCCTCTGGCCCTGACACTCCCTCTGGCCACGCCCTCTACGGGGTGGAGTCAGCAGGGCCAAGGGGACACGCCCATTGGCTCCACCCCGTGCTCTGGAATCCCAGGACCCCGAATGCCCTGCCCCAGCAGCCCCTGACCCACTTGTAGTTTCTGCACCGGCTCTCCCCGGAGTTCAGCATCCCAGGACTCACAGAGAGGCCAACGGGCAGCTGTTGGCATGGAGGTTACGGACAGAGCCCGGATGTGAGGTCTGAGTGTCCCCCTGTGCACATCCAAGGCCCCTTGGGGCATGGGATGGACCCAGCATTGGGAAGAAAAGGGTCAGGCTGGCGGTCAGAGACTGGGAATCGGCTCTCCCCGCACTGTCGCTTTCTTTGCAGGACTCCCCTGAGTCTGGGAATTCTAAAGTTGAGCCTGGACGTGTGTGGCACGTGACAGTGACTTTGCGTGTGTGTGCGCGCGCCTGAGGACGTGTGTGGTTGTGTGTATGTTGTGGGGGTGTGTGTGGTCCGTGACTCCGTGTGTGTGTGCGTGGGGATGTAGGCGGAGCAGAGTCAGTGTGTGTGCACGTGTGTTTGTGTGTACGTGCATGCATTAGTTTTAAGAATACTAGAAGCTGTCCTTCAGAAGTCTGCAGTAGTAAAAACTGTATGGTGTCCCTCACTGTATAATTCAAACTGAAAATAATCTTCAATCACCAGAAATGTAGTCCCCCCGAGATTCTGATTCCCCCCCCCTCCCATACCGATTATGCCCTCATTGTACTGATGAGGAAACTAGCTTAGAGATGTTAAGTGACTCAGCCAAGGGCATGGAGCTCGCGAGCCCAGGGCCAGGACGCAGTCCAAGCGGCGCGGCTCCAGAGGCCTGGAGCCCTGCTCACGACCGCGCGTGGCCTCTTGGCCGGGGGGTGGGGGGGGGGGTGGGGGTGGGGTGGGGGTGGGGGGAAGAGATTCTGACGGGCCGGGGCCAGCGTGCAGGCTGCCCAAGCCGCGGACTCTGCAAGTCGGGTGGAGAGTACCTGACGGCAGACGAGGGTAAAGGGCTGCTCAGAAATCAGATAGGTTCCTAGATCTTCGATGAGTAAGGAGGCTCAGTGCTCATCCTCGATCCCTTTGCTGGTGGCTAAAAGGGAGCAAGGCCCACGAGCGCGCTTCTGGGAGCGGCCTGCCAAAACCTGGAGCAGGGCTGCTCAGGACTGGCTCTGCAGCAGGAGCAGAGGGGGGCAATGTCGCCACCTGGTGGACATCCTTGGTAGTGGCAGTAGGAGGCCTAGCAGCCTGGGTATGGAGGCGGCAGGACGAGGTCCTAGTGGATGATCGTTTTCACATGGCTTAAGAAGCATTGCTTCATAGATTTTATCCACATTGGGGTCTATCCTACGATGGTAAATACGGTCTCCGTTACTCCATCTTAGCTGCATTGATTAATTTTTTTGAGGTTAGTTTTCTCTTCAATGATTTGGAAGCTATATTGTCTTCCAATTAAAATTCCCTCTAAGTTTTAATAAGTCATCTCTAAGTTCATAACTTTATGTATAATTGGACCAGTATTGCTATAACAGTCTCAAAAACGGGATAATCTATTAGATCTTGTTTCTCAATCATGATACATTTAGCATATTTTACCTCTCTGCTGTTCCCCATTGTGTGCGTGTGTGCGCCTGCGCGGGCTACAGTGACTGCTTTTTAGACAGTTGCTTTCAGTCTGTTGCATTCGCAATGAAAATATAGGTATAAACATCTTGGATTTAATTGCTCGCTACCGCTATTTAATCCCATGTCTTTCCCATTTTTGAGTTATTTACTTCTTTCCCAATCAAATGGACTCATGATTGGCTAATTTTTTTCCAGCGGTAGACTTGGAACCCATACCAGTCTATACGCAGCTTTATGTTCTCCTCAGCAACACCTCTCAGCCTCAACACCCAACAACACTCTCCGTATCTAGGGCCCCAAGGCTCGTTTTAAAATGCGGCATTGTTTCTCGTGTCCCCCCGCCCCCCTCCCGCCCCAGAAAGGAAGCAGGAATCTTCCTTGATTTAACGTGCTGCCTTTTTAGGACTGGCTAGTCTTGTCTGGTGAATGGATATTAAGAGAGATTTCCTTAAACTTCCTCCTGCTTCGTGCCATACCTCGACTTCATTGAGAAGCATGTTTTTCCCGTCTCTAAGACGGGCTTCCGCTTTGAACTGCTAAACCATCACGGCACACTTTTTCTCCATACTTATTCCTGGAAAACTGAGCTCTCTGCCGGAGTAAAGACGGTTCCCGTCAGAGAAGTGTGGCTCCCTGTCCCAAGGTCAAAATGTAGAAGAAAGGGAAGATTCCTGTTTCCGAGGGTTCCATTTTGTCAGGTTAGAGATCTAGTCATCCGTGTGGCTGCGGTGGAATCTGCAGTATCTTGCCTCACAGTTTCCTTTTTCTGGCTTAGCAGGGGAGCCGCATTAGCTGAGGTCGCGGCGCTATGGCCCTTGTCAGGATCCCGGTGCTGAGGCAGCCCCTTCCCCCCACCCCCTCTCCTTGTCATTTTGATCGTGCAAACTGGGTGCCAGCTGTGTGAACCCTGCTCCTGGCCGCCAGGATTGCCCCCCCGCCTCCCCACGCGACGTGTCCCCAGTTCCTCGGCGTCCCTCACTGCAACCAGCTAGCTCCAGGAAGGGTGCGAGCTGGCTTCCGCTGTCGTCCTTCCTCCTTCCTGTCCAGGCGGGCCCTCCTTTTGCGCTAGTCGGCCCGAAACCTTCTCTCCCGCGCTGCATAGGCTGAAGGAATGCCTCAGCGTTTGCAGCCGCTAGAGGGCGCTCTTGTCCTCTCTTTGGGCCCCTTCAGCGCTTCCAGTGGAAATTTCCGAGGTGGGAAGGGCTTGGGGGTTCTCTGTATCTAGGGGCTCCCCCGATCCAGCCGATTCAACTAACTGTGGGTTGAAAATATTCGGGAAAAAACGGAAAGTTTCGAAAAGCGACAATTGAACTTGCCACACACCGGCAACCGCTTACATAGCATTCACGTTGCCTTGCATGCCGCGCGTCACCTAGAGATGATTTAAAGTACACAGGAGGACACAGCGAAAGAGAATGTGACAATGACTGTATGGGTATGTTTATGCATAAGTGGAAAATTGTGCTCTAGACTGGCATTCGACACAACATTGTAAAAACGACAACAACGTGGAAGAAAAATACGTCTGTATGTAAAAAATAAAGTCCTATGTCCTTTTGTATAAGAGGCATCAGCATCCATGGATTTTGGCATCTGTGGGGAGTCCTGGAACCAGTGCCCCATGCTTACCAAGGCATGACTGGAAGCCCAGGCTCCTTATCCCAGCCTGTCATGTCCCCACGTGGTGTGAATCCTGCCTGTCCCACACTCCCCTGGTCACTCTCCTCCAGCCCTGCCAGACTGCCCTCTTCTTCTGGAACAGGCCAAGCTGAATGCACGTCATGTCTGACCTCTAGGAATATCCGTTACTTTGTGAGCATGGCTCTGCTTCAGGAAGACGGGCTGCATTGTCACTAGAGAAGACGGGATGGAGGTTCCTTAAAAACCTACAAATGGACTTACCTGATGATCCAGCCTTCCCACGCCTGGGGATATGTCAAGAGAAAACTCTAACTCAAAAAGTCCCATGCACCTCAATGCTCACAGCAGCCCTATTTGTATTAGCCAGGACGTGGAACTAACCCCAACATCTAACGACTGGTGACTGGATAAAGAAGTAGTTGTCTTTTTATGCCGCGGAATACTACACAGCCGTGAAAAAGGATGGAACCATGCCATTTGCGGCAACATGGTTGGGCACAGAGATAGTCATTCTGAGTGAAGTAAGCCAGAAGAGAGAAAAATGCCGCATGACACAACTTCCATGTGAAATCTAAGGAAAAAAGACAGAAATGATCTTAACTGCAAAAGACAAATAGAGCCACAGACATAGAGAAACAAACTTATGGTTACCAGGGAGGGACGGCGGTGGGAAGGGGTAAATATGGGAATCGGAAAATTGCCCGTCTTGGGGAGTGGTGGACATGTTAGCTCTCTTGATTGTGGCGATGGCTTTCTGGGTGTAGACATGTATGAAAATTGATCAAATACTACACGTGAGATGTGTCTAATTGACGGAACAGAAATCGTAGCCCTGTAAAGGTGTTTTAAAACAAAGAGATGGGCTGCGTTGTGTCCTATGTTTCTATGTGTCTTCAGGGAGGTCTCAGGGGGGCGGTGCTGGCCTTCCTGCCAACACGATGACACGAAGCCCGAACAATCCCCCAATCGATGGGAAGAAGAGACGAGCCATGGTCACATCTGGACCCCAAGCTTACACGTGGTGCATGGGTGCCATTTATCGCCAATCCAGCGAGGTTCCGGCCAGAGCTAGAGGCCGGGGCAGCGAACCGGGAGCGGCACTAAGGAGCATCGTGGCGCAGAGGCTGGACTGGGGGCCCGCAGGCTCCTCCCAGGAGGAGCCTCAGGGTTTGGGAGGTGGCTAACGTGCCTGCTTCGTGTCACCAGCAAGTGATGCCACCCGTGGAACATCAGCTGGAATCCTGAGCCGGGTCAGCCGTGGGTGATGCGGTAAAGGCTGCTTGCTAGCAGAGGGGACGCCAGACGGACGGTGAAGCAAGCAACAGGCTGCTGAGCTTCCGGCCTGTGTTTACCGTGCTTTCCGTGTCTCCCTGCATCTCAGGGTCACCCGGAGGAATTCGTGTGGAGTTTAGAGGCCGACGGCCTCTCGGTTCCTCATCAGCCTGGCAAGCCCCCCAGCCCTCTGCGGCCAGACCTCTGCGAGCGTCTTCCCTTGTTCTAGCAAAACCCTCCCCACCCTCGCCTGCGGCGGGCTTTTGCTTTTTTTTTTAATTGATGGCAGTGAGGATACCTTACAGCCTCCTCCGGCCCTTCCTTAGGGCTTCTGCCCTTAGACCACGGCAAGGGGCGGCCCCCCAACCCCCACCCCCGACACCCCCCCGCGCTGTCTTGGGTCCTGAACTACAGAGGGTCCCTCTGGCCCTGACACTCCCTCTGGCCACGCCCTCTACGGGGTGGAGTCAGCAGGGCCAAGGGGACACGCCCATTGGCTCCACCCCGTGCTCTGGAATCCCAGGACCCCGAATGCCCTGCCCCAGCAGCCCCTGACCCACTTGTAGTTTCTGCACCGGCTCTCCCCGGAGTTCAGCATCCCAGGACTCACAGAGAGGCCAACGGGCAGCTGTTGGCATGGAGGTTACGGACAGAGCCCGGATGTGAGGTCTGAGTGTCCCCCTGTGCACATCCAAGGCCCCTTGGGGCATGGGATGGACCCAGCATTGGGAAGAAAAGGGTCAGGCTGGCGGTCAGAGACTGGGAATCGGCTCTCCCCGCACTGTCGCTTTCTTTGCAGGACTCCCCTGAGTCTGGGAATTCTAAAGTTGAGCCTGGACGTGTGTGGCACGTGACAGTGACTTTGCGTGTGTGTGCGCGCGCCTGAGGACGTGTGTGGTTGTGTGTATGTTGTGGGGGTGTGTGTGGTCCGTGACTCCGTGTGTGTGTGCGTGGGGATGTAGGCGGAGCAGAGTCAGTGTGTGTGCACGTGTGTTTGTGTGTACGTGCATGCATTAGTTTTAAGAATACTAGAAGCTGTCCTTCAGAAGTCTGCAGTAGTAAAAACTGTATGGTGTCCCTCACTGTATAATTCAAACTGAAAATAATCTTCAATCACCAGAAATGTAGTCCCCCCCAGATTCTGATCCCCCCCCCACTCCCATACCGATTATGCCCTCATTGTACTGATGAGGAAACTAGCTTAGAGATGTTAAGTGACTCAGCCAAGGGCATGGAGCTCGCGAGCCCAGGGCCAGGACGCAGTCCAAGCGGCGCGGCTCCAGAGGCCTGGAGCCCTGCTCACGACCGCGCGTGGCCTCTTGGCCGGGGGGTGGGGGGGGGGTGGGGGTGGGGTGGGGGTGGGGGGAAGAGATTCTGACGGGCCGGGGCCAGCGTGCAGGCTGCCCAAGCCGCGGACTCTGCAAGTCGGGTGGAGAGTACCTGACGGCAGACGAGGGTAAAGGGCTGCTCAGAAATCAGATAGGTTCCTAGATCTTCGATGAGTAAGGAGGCTCAGTGCTCATCCTCGATCCCTTTGCTGGTGGCTAAAAGGGAGCAAGGCCCACGAGCGCGCTTCTGGGAGCGGCCTGCCAAAACCTGGAGCAGGGCTGCTCAGGACTGGCTCTGCAGCAGGAGCAGAGGGGGGCAATGTCGCCACCTGGTGGACATCCTTGGTAGTGGCAGTAGGAGGCCTAGCAGCCTGGGTATGGAGGCGGCAGGACGAGGTCCTAGTGGATGATCGTTTTCACATGGCTTAAGAAGCATTGCTTCATAGATTTTATCCACATTGGGGTCTATCCTACGATGGTAAATACGGTCTCCGTTACTCCATCTTAGCTGCATTGATTAATTTTTTTGAGGTTAGTTTTCTCTTCAATGATTTGGAAGCTATATTGTCTTCCAATTAAAATTCCCTCTAAGTTTTAATAAGTCATCTCTAAGTTCATAACTTTATGTATAATTGGACCAGTATTGCTATAACAGTCTCAAAAACGGGATAATCTATTAGATCTTGTTTCTCAATCATGATACATTTAGCATATTTTACCTCTCTGCTGTTCCCCATTGTGTGCGTGTGTGCGCCTGCGCGGGCTACAGTTACTGCTTTTTAGACAGTTGCTTTCAGTCTGTTGCATTCGCAATGAAAATATAGGTATAAACATCTTGGATTTAATTGCTCGCTACCGCTATTTAATCCCATGTCTTTCCCATTTTTGAGTTATTTACTTCTTTCCCAATCAAATGGACTCATGATTGGCTAATTTTTTTCCAGCGGTAGACTTGGAACCCATACCAGTCTATACGCAGCTTTATGTTCTCCTCAGCAACACCTCTCAGCCTCAACACCCAACAACACTCTCCGTATCTAGGGCCCCAAGGCTCGTTTTAAAATGCGGCATTGTTTCTCGTGTCCCCCCGCCCCCCTCCCGCCCCAGAAAGGAAGCAGGAATCTTCCTTGATTTAACGTGCTGCCTTTTTAGGACTGGCTAGTCTTGTCTGGTGAATGGATATTAAGAGAGATTTCCTTAAACTTCCTCCTGCTTCGTGCCATACCTCGACTTCATTGAGAAGCATGTTTTTCCCGTCTCTAAGACGGGCTTCCGCTTTGAACTGCTAAACCATCACGGCACACTTTTTCTCCATACTTATTCCTGGAAAACTGAGCTCTCTGCCGGAGTAAAGACGGTTCCCGTCAGAGAAGTGTGGCTCCCTGTCCCAAGGTCAAAATGTAGAAGAAAGGGAAGATTCCTGTTTCCGAGGGTTCCATTTTGTCAGGTTAGAGATCTAGTCATCCGTGTGGCTGCGGTGGAATCTGCAGTATCTTGCCTCACAGTTTCCTTTTTCTGGCTTAGCAGGGGAGCCGCATTAGCTGAGGTCGCGGCGCTATGGCCCTTGTCAGGATCCCGGTGCTGAGGCAGCCCCTTCCCCCCACCCCCTCTCCTTGTCATTTTGATCGTGCAAACTGGGTGCCAGCTGTGTGAACCCTGCTCCTGGCCGCCAGGATTGCCCCCCCGCCTCCCCACGCGACGTGTCCCCAGTTCCTCGGCGTCCCTCACTGCAACCAGCTAGCTCCAGGAAGGGTGCGAGCTGGCTTCCGCTGTCGTCCTTCCTCCTTCCTGTCCAGGCGGGCCCTCCTTTTGCGCTAGTCGGCCCGAAACCTTCTCTCCCGCGCTGCATAGGCTGAAGGAATGCCTCAGCGTTTGCAGCCGCTAGAGGGCGCTCTTGTCCTCTCTTTGGGCCCCTTCAGCGCTTCCAGTGGAAATTTCCGAGGTGGGAAGGGCTTGGGGGTTCTCTGTATCTAGGGGCTCCCCCGATCCAGCCGATTCAACTAACTGTGGGTTGAAAATATTCGGGAAAAAACGGAAAGTTTCGAAAAGCGACAATTGAACTTGCCACACACCGGCAACCGCTTACATAGCATTCACGTTGCCTTGCATGCCGCGCGTCACCTAGAGATGATTTAAAGTACACAGGAGGACACAGCGAAAGAGAATGTGACAATGACTGTATGGGTATGTTTATGCATAAGTGGAAAATTGTGCTCTAGACTGGCATTCGACACAACATTGTAAAAACGACAACAACGTGGAAGAAAAATACGTCTGTATGTAAAAAATAAAGTCCTATGTCCTTTTGTATAAGAGGCATCAGCATCCATGGATTTTGGCATCTGTGGGGAGTCCTGGAACCAGTGCCCCATGCTTACCAAGGCATGACTGGAAGCCCAGGCTCCTTATCCCAGCCTGTCATGTCCCCACGTGGTGTGAATCCTGCCTGTCCCACACTCCCCTGGTCACTCTCCTCCAGCCCTGCCAGACTGCCCTCTTCTTCTGGAACAGGCCAAGCTGAATGCACGTCATGTCTGACCTCTAGGAATATCCGTTACTTTGTGAGCATGGCTCTGCTTCAGGAAGACGGGCTGCATTGTCACTAGAGAAGACGGGATGGAGGTTCCTTAAAAACCTACAAATGGACTTACCTGATGATCCAGCCTTCCCACGCCTGGGGATATGTCAAGAGAAAACTCTAACTCAAAAAGTCCCATGCACCTCAATGCTCACAGCAGCCCTATTTGTACTAGCCAGGACGTGGAACTAACCCCAACATCTAACGACTGGTGACTGGATAAAGAAGTAGTTGTCTTTTTATGCCGCGGAATACTACACAGCCGTGAAAAAGGATGGAACCATGCCATTTGCGGCAACATGGTTGGGCACAGAGATAGTCATTCTGAGTGAAGTAAGCCAGAAGAGAGAAAAATGCCGCATGACACAACTTCCATGTGAAATCTAAGGAAAAAAGACAGAAATGATCTTAACTGCAAAAGACAAATAGAGCCACAGACATAGAGAAACAAACTTATGGTTACCAGGGAGGGACGGCGGTGGGAAGGGGTAAATATGGGAATCGGAAAATTGCCCGTCTTGGGGAGTGGTGGACATGTTAGCTCTCTTGATTGTGGCGATGGCTTTCTGGGTGTAGACATGTATGAAAATTGATCAAATACTACACGTGAGATGTGTCTAATTGACGGAACAGAAATCGTAGCCCTGTAAAGGTGTTTTAAAACAAAGAGATGGGCTGCGTTGTGTCCTATGTTTCTATGTGTCTTCAGGGAGGTCTCAGGGGGGCGGTGCTGGCCTTCCTGCCAACACGATGACACGAAGCCCGAACAATCCCCCAATCGATGGGAAGAAGAGACGAGCCATGGTCACATCTGGACCCCAAGCTTACACGTGGTGCATGGGTGCCATTTATCGCCAATCCAGCGAGGTTCCGGCCAGAGCTAGAGGCCGGGGCAGCGAACCGGGAGCGGCACTAAGGAGCATCGTGGCGCAGAGGCTGGACTGGGGGCCCGCAGGCTCCTCCCAGGAGGAGCCTCAGGGTTTGGGAGGTGGCTAACGTGCCTGCTTCGTGTCACCAGCAAGTGATGCCACCCGTGGAACATCAGCTGGAATCCTGAGCCGGGTCAGCCGTGGGTGATGCGGTAAAGGCTGCTTGCTAGCAGAGGGGACGCCAGACGGACGGTGAAGCAAGCAACAGGCTGCTGAGCTTCCGGCCTGTGTTTACCGTGCTTTCCGTGTCTCCCTGCATCTCAGGGTCACCCGGAGGAATTCGTGTGGAGTTTAGAGGCCGACGGCCTCTCGGTTCCTCATCAGCCTGGCAAGCCCCCCAGCCCTCTGCGGCCAGACCTCTGCGAGCGTCTTCCCTTGTTCTAGCAAAACCCTCCCCACCCTCGCCTGCGGCGGGCTTTTGCTTTTTTTTTTAATTGATGGCAGTGAGGATACCTTACAGCCTCCTCCGGCCCTTCCTTAGGGCTTCTGCCCTTAGACCACGGCAAGGGGCGGCCCCCCAACCCCCACCCCCGACACCCCCCCGCGCTGTCCTGGGTCCTGAACTACAGAGGGTCCCTCTGGCCCTGACACTCCCTCTGGCCACGCCCTCTACGGGGTGGAGTCAGCAGGGCCAAGGGGACACGCCCATTGGCTCCACCCCGTGCTGTGGAATCCCAGGACCCCGAATGCCCTGCCCCAGCAGCCCCTGACCCACTTGTAGTTTCTGCACCGGCTCTCCCCGGAGTTCAGCATCCCAGGACTCACAGAGAGGCCAACGGGCAGCTGTTGGCATGGAGGTTACGGACAGAGCCCGGATGTGAGGTCTGAGTGTCCCCCTGTGCACATCCAAGGCCCCTTGGGGCAT
Source organism: Vicugna pacos (assembly GCF_048564905.1). NCBI lineage: Eukaryota > Metazoa > Chordata > Mammalia > Artiodactyla > Camelidae > Vicugna > Vicugna pacos. The sequence goes on from NW_027328768.1 coordinate 60,046, forward strand.
GGGATGGACCCAGCATTGGGAAGAAAAGGGTCAGGCTGGCGGTCAGAGACTGGGAATCGGCTCTCCCCGCACTGTCGCTTTCTTTGCAGGACTCCCCTGAGTCTGGGAATTCTAAAGTTGAGCCTGGACGTGTGTGGCACGTGACAGTGACTTTGCGTGTGTGTGCGCGCGCCTGAGGACGTGTGTGGTTGTGTGTATGTTGTGGGGGTGTGTGTGGTCCGTGACTCCGTGTGTGTGTGCGTGGGGATGTAGGCGGAGCAGAGTCAGTGTGTGTGCACGTGTGTTTGTGTGTACGTGCATGCATTAGTTTTAAGAATACTAGAAGCTGTCCTTCAGAAGTCTGCAGTAGTAAAAACTGTATGGTGTCCCTCACTGTATAATTCAAACTGAAAATAATCTTCAATCACCAGAAATGTAGTCCCCCCCAGATTCTGATTCCCCCCCCCTCCCATACCGATTATGCCCTCATTGTACTGATGAGGAAACTAGCTTAGAGATGTTAAGTGACTCAGCCAAGGGCATGGAGCTCGCGAGCCCAGGGCCAGGACGCAGTCCAAGCGGCGCGGCTCCAGAGGCCTGGAGCCCTGCTCACGACCGCGCGTGGCCTCTTGGCCGGGGGGTGGGGTGGGGGTGGGGGTGGGGTGGGGGTGGGGGGAAGAGATTCTGACGGGCCGGGGCCAGCGTGCAGGCTGCCCAAGCCGCGGACTCTGCAAGTCGGGTGGAGAGTACCTGACGGCAGACGAGGGTAAAGGGCTGCTCAGAAATCAGATAGGTTCCTAGATCTTCGATGAGTAAGGAGGCTCAGTGCTCATCCTCGATCCCTTTGCTGGTGGCTAAAAGGGAGCAAGGCCCACGAGCGCGCTTCTGGGAGCGGCCTGCCAAAACCTGGAGCAGGGCTGCTCAGGACTGGCTCTGCAGCAGGAGCAGAGGGGGGCAATGTCGCCACCTGGTGGACATCCTTGGTAGTGGCAGTAGGAGGCCTAGCAGCCTGGGTATGGAGGCGGCAGGACGAGGTCCTAGTGGATGATCGTTTTCACATGGCTTAAGAAGCATTGCTTCATAGATTTTATCCACATTGGGGTCTATCCTACGATGGTAAATACGGTCTCCGTTACTCCATCTTAGCTGCATTGATTAATTTTTTTGAGGTTAGTTTTCTCTTCAATGATTTGGAAGCTATATTGTCTTCCAATTAAAATTCCCTCTAAGTTTTAATAAGTCATCTCTAAGTTCATAACTTTATGTATAATTGGACCAGTATTGCTATAACAGTCTCAAAAACGGGATAATCTATTAGATCTTGTTTCTCAATCATGATACATTTAGCATATTTTACCTCTCTGCTGTTCCCCATTGTGTGCGTGTGTGCGCCTGCGCGGGCTACAGTTACTGCTTTTTAGACAGTTGCTTTCAGTCTGTTGCATTCGCAATGAAAATATAGGTATAAACATCTTGGATTTAATTGCTCGCTACCGCTATTTAATCCCATGTCTTTCCCATTTTTGAGTTATTTACTTCTTTCCCAATCAAATGGACTCATGATTGGCTAATTTTTTTCCAGCGGTAGACTTGGAACCCATACCAGTCTATACGCAGCTTTATGTTCTCCTCAGCAACACCTCTCAGCCTCAACACCCAACAACACTCTCCGTATCTAGGGCCCCAAGGCTCGTTTTAAAATGCGGCATTGTTTCTCGTGTCCCCCCGCCCCCCTCCCGCCCCAGAAAGGAAGCAGGAATCTTCCTTGATTTAACGTGCTGCCTTTTTAGGACTGGCTAGTCTTGTCTGGTGAATGGATATTAAGAGAGATTTCCTTAAACTTCCTCCTGCTTCGTGCCATACCTCGACTTCATTGAGAAGCATGTTTTTCCCGTCTCTAAGACGGGCTTCCGCTTTGAACTGCTAAACCATCACGGCACACTTTTTCTCCATACTTATTCCTGGAAAACTGAGCTCTCTGCCGGAGTAAAGACGGTTCCCGTCAGAGAAGTGTGGCTCCCTGTCCCAAGGTCAAAATGTAGAAGAAAGGGAAGATTCCTGTTTCCGAGGGTTCCATTTTGTCAGGTTAGAGATCTAGTCATCCGTGTGGCTGCGGTGGAATCTGCAGTATCTTGCCTCACAGTTTCCTTTTTCTGGCTTAGCAGGGGAGCCGCATTAGCTGAGGTCGCGGCGCTATGGCCCTTGTCAGGATCCCGGTGCTGAGGCAGCCCCTTCCCCCCACCCCCTCTCCTTGTCATTTTGATCGTGCAAACTGGGTGCCAGCTGTGTGAACCCTGCTCCTGGCCGCCAGGATTGCCCCCCCGCCTCCCCACGCGACGTGTCCCCAGTTCCTCGGCGTCCCTCACTGCAACCAGCTAGCTCCAGGAAGGGTGCGAGCTGGCTTCCGCTGTCGTCCTTCCTCCTTCCTGTCCAGGCGGGCCCTCCTTTTGCGCTAGTCGGCCCGAAACCTTCTCTCCCGCGCTGCATAGGCTGAAGGAATGCCTCAGCGTTTGCAGCCGCTAGAGGGCGCTCTTGTCCTCTCTTTGGGCCCCTTCAGCGCTTCCAGTGGAAATTTCCGAGGTGGGAAGGGCTTGGGGGTTCTCTGTATCTAGGGGCTCCCCCGATCCAGCCGATTCAACTAACTGTGGGTTGAAAATATTCGGGAAAAAACGGAAAGTTTCGAAAAGCGACAATTGAACTTGCCACACACCGGCAACCGCTTACATAGCATTCACGTTGCCTTGCATGCCGCGCGTCACCTAGAGATGATTTAAAGTACACAGGAGGACACAGCGAAAGAGAATGTGACAATGACTGTATGGGTATGTTTATGCATAAGTGGAAAATTGTGCTCTAGACTGGCATTCGACACAACATTGTAAAAACGACAACAACGTGGAAGAAAAATACGTCTGTATGTAAAAAATAAAGTCCTATGTCCTTTTGTATAAGAGGCATCAGCATCCATGGATTTTGGCATCTGTGGGGAGTCCTGGAACCAGTGCCCCATGCTTACCAAGGCATGACTGGAAGCCCAGGCTCCTTATCCCAGCCTGTCATGTCCCCACGTGGTGTGAATCCTGCCTGTCCCACACTCCCCTGGTCACTCTCCTCCAGCCCTGCCAGACTGCCCTCTTCTTCTGGAACAGGCCAAGCTGAATGCACGTCATGTCTGACCTCTAGGAATATCCGTTACTTTGTGAGCATGGCTCTGCTTCAGGAAGACGGGCTGCATTGTCACTAGAGAAGACGGGATGGAGGTTCCTTAAAAACCTACAAATGGACTTACCTGATGATCCAGCCTTCCCACGCCTGGGGATATGTCAAGAGAAAACTCTAACTCAAAAAGTCCCATGCACCTCAATGCTCACAGCAGCCCTATTTGTATTAGCCAGGACGTGGAACTAACCCCAACATCTAACGACTGGTGACTGGATAAAGAAGTAGTTGTCTTTTTATGCCGCGGAATACTACACAGCCGTGAAAAAGGATGGAACCATGCCATTTGCGGCAACATGGTTGGGCACAGAGATAGTCATTCTGAGTGAAGTAAGCCAGAAGAGAGAAAAATGCCGCATGACACAACTTCCATGTGAAATCTAAGGAAAAAAGACAGAAATGATCTTAACTGCAAAAGACAAATAGAGCCACAGACATAGAGAAACAAACTTATGGTTACCAGGGAGGGACGGCGGTGGGAAGGGGTAAATATGGGAATCGGAAAATTGCCCGTCTTGGGGAGTGGTGGACATGTTAGCTCTCTTGATTGTGGCGATGGCTTTCTGGGTGTAGACATGTATGAAAATTGATCAAATACTACACGTGAGATGTGTCTAATTGACGGAACAGAAATCGTAGCCCTGTAAAGGTGTTTTAAAACAAAGAGATGGGCTGCGTTGTGTCCTATGTTTCTATGTGTCTTCAGGGAGGTCTCAGGGGGGCGGTGCTGGCCTTCCTGCCAACACGATGACACGAAGCCCGAACAATCCCCCAATCGATGGGAAGAAGAGACGAGCCATGGTCACATCTGGACCCCAAGCTTACACGTGGTGCATGGGTGCCATTTATCGCCAATCCAGCGAGGTTCCGGCCAGAGCTAGAGGCCGGGGCAGCGAACCGGGAGCGGCACTAAGGAGCATCGTGGCGCAGAGGCTGGACTGGGGGCCCGCAGGCTCCTCCCAGGAGGAGCCTCAGGGTTTGGGAGGTGGCTAACGTGCCTGCTTCGTGTCACCAGCAAGTGATGCCACCCGTGGAACATCAGCTGGAATCCTGAGCCGGGTCAGCCGTGGGTGATGCGGTAAAGGCTGCTTGCTAGCAGAGGGGACGCCAGACGGACGGTGAAGCAAGCAACAGGCTGCTGAGCTTCCGGCCTGTGTTTACCGTGCTTTCCGTGTCTCCCTGCATCTCAGGGTCACCCGGAGGAATTCGTGTGGAGTTTAGAGGCCGACGGCCTCTCGGTTCCTCATCAGCCTGGCAAGCCCCCCAGCCCTCTGCGGCCAGACCTCTGCGAGCGTCTTCCCTTGTTCTAGCAAAACCCTCCCCACCCTCGCCTGCGGCGGGCTTTTGCTTTTTTTTTTAATTGATGGCAGTGAGGATACCTTACAGCCTCCTCCGGCCCTTCCTTAGGGCTTCTGCCCTTAGACCACGGCAAGGGGCGGCCCCCCAACCCCCACCCCCGACACCCCCCCGCGCTGTCTTGGGTCCTGAACTACAGAGGGTCCCTCTGGCCCTGACACTCCCTCTGGCCACGCCCTCTACGGGGTGGAGTCAGCAGGGCCAAGGGGACACGCCCATTGGCTCCACCCCGTGCTCTGGAATCCCAGGACCCCGAATGCCCTGCCCCAGCAGCCCCTGACCCACTTGTAGTTTCTGCACCGGCTCTCCCCGGAGTTCAGCATCCCAGGACTCACAGAGAGGCCAACGGGCAGCTGTTGGCATGGAGGTTACGGACAGAGCCCGGATGTGAGGTCTGAGTGTCCCCCTGTGCACATCCAAGGCCCCTTGGGGCATGGGATGGACCCAGCATTGGGAAGAAAAGGGTCAGGCTGGCGGTCAGAGACTGGGAATCGGCTCTCCCCGCACTGTCGCTTTCTTTGCAGGACTCCCCTGAGTCTGGGAATTCTAAAGTTGAGCCTGGACGTGTGTGGCACGTGACAGTGACTTTGCGTGTGTGTGCGCGCGCCTGAGGACGTGTGTGGTTGTGTGTATGTTGTGGGGGTGTGTGTGGTCCGTGACTCCGTGTGTGTGTGCGTGGGGATGTAGGCGGAGCAGAGTCAGTGTGTGTGCACGTGTGTTTGTGTGTACGTGCATGCATTAGTTTTAAGAATACTAGAAGCTGTCCTTCAGAAGTCTGCAGTAGTAAAAACTGTATGGTGTCCCTCACTGTATAATTCAAACTGAAAATAATCTTCAATCACCAGAAATGTAGTCCCCCCCAGATTCTGATCCCCCCCCCACTCCCATACCGATTATGCCCTCATTGTACTGATGAGGAAACTAGCTTAGAGATGTTAAGTGACTCAGCCAAGGGCATGGAGCTCGCGAGCCCAGGGCCAGGACGCAGTCCAAGCGGCGCGGCTCCAGAGGCCTGGAGCCCTGCTCACGACCGCGCGTGGCCTCTTGGCCGGGGGGTGGGGGGGGGGTGGGGGGAAGAGATTCTGACGGGCCGGGGCCAGCGTGCAGGCTGCCCAAGCCGCGGACTCTGCAAGTCGGGTGGAGAGTACCTGACGGCAGACGAGGGTAAAGGGCTGCTCAGAAATCAGATAGGTTCCTAGATCTTCGATGAGTAAGGAGGCTCAGTGCTCATCCTCGATCCCTTTGCTGGTGGCTAAAAGGGAGCAAGGCCCACGAGCGCGCTTCTGGGAGCGGCCTGCCAAAACCTGGAGCAGGGCTGCTCAGGACTGGCTCTGCAGCAGGAGCAGAGGGGGGCAATGTCGCCACCTGGTGGACATCCTTGGTAGTGGCAGTAGGAGGCCTAGCAGCCTGGGTATGGAGGCGGCAGGACGAGGTCCTAGTGGATGATCGTTTTCACATGGCTTAAGAAGCATTGCTTCATAGATTTTATCCACATTGGGGTCTATCCTACGATGGTAAATACGGTCTCCGTTACTCCATCTTAGCTGCATTGATTAATTTTTTTGAGGTTAGTTTTCTCTTCAATGATTTGGAAGCTATATTGTCTTCCAATTAAAATTCCCTCTAAGTTTTAATAAGTCATCTCTAAGTTCATAACTTTATGTATAATTGGACCAGTATTGCTATAACAGTCTCAAAAACGGGATAATCTATTAGATCTTGTTTCTCAATCATGATACATTTAGCATATTTTACCTCTCTGCTGTTCCCCATTGTGTGCGTGTGTGCGCCTGCGCGGGCTACAGTGACTGCTTTTTAGACAGTTGCTTTCAGTCTGTTGCATTCGCAATGAAAATATAGGTATAAACATCTTGGATTTAATTGCTCGCTACCGCTATTTAATCCCATGTCTTTCCCATTTTTGAGTTATTTACTTCTTTCCCAATCAAATGGACTCATGATTGGCTAATTTTTTTCCAGCGGTAGACTTGGAACCCATACCAGTCTATACGCAGCTTTATGTTCTCCTCAGCAACACCTCTCAGCCTCAACACCCAACAACACTCTCCGTATCTAGGGCCCCAAGGCTCGTTTTAAAATGCGGCATTGTTTCTCGTGTCCCCCCGCCCCCCTCCCGCCCCAGAAAGGAAGCAGGAATCTTCCTTGATTTAACGTGCTGCCTTTTTAGGACTGGCTAGTCTTGTCTGGTGAATGGATATTAAGAGAGATTTCCTTAAACTTCCTCCTGCTTCGTGCCATACCTCGACTTCATTGAGAAGCATGTTTTTCCCGTCTCTAAGACGGGCTTCCGCTTTGAACTGCTAAACCATCACGGCACACTTTTTCTCCATACTTATTCCTGGAAAACTGAGCTCTCTGCCGGAGTAAAGACGGTTCCCGTCAGAGAAGTGTGGCTCCCTGTCCCAAGGTCAAAATGTAGAAGAAAGGGAAGATTCCTGTTTCCGAGGGTTCCATTTTGTCAGGTTAGAGATCTAGTCATCCGTGTGGCTGCGGTGGAATCTGCAGTATCTTGCCTCACAGTTTCCTTTTTCTGGCTTAGCAGGGGAGCCGCATTAGCTGAGGTCGCGGCGCTATGGCCCTTGTCAGGATCCCGGTGCTGAGGCAGCCCCTTCCCCCCACCCCCTCTCCTTGTCATTTTGATCGTGCAAACTGGGTGCCAGCTGTGTGAACCCTGCTCCTGGCCGCCAGGATTGCCCCCCCGCCTCCCCACGCGACGTGTCCCCAGTTCCTCGGCGTCCCTCACTGCAACCAGCTAGCTCCAGGAAGGGTGCGAGCTGGCTTCCGCTGTCGTCCTTCCTCCTTCCTGTCCAGGCGGGCCCTCCTTTTGCGCTAGTCGGCCCGAAACCTTCTCTCCCGCGCTGCATAGGCTGAAGGAATGCCTCAGCGTTTGCAGCCGCTAGAGGGCGCTCTTGTCCTCTCTTTGGGCCCCTTCAGCGCTTCCAGTGGAAATTTCCGAGGTGGGAAGGGCTTGGGGGTTCTCTGTATCTAGGGGCTCCCCCGATCCAGCCGATTCAACTAACTGTGGGTTGAAAATATTCGGGAAAAAACGGAAAGTTTCGAAAAGCGACAATTGAACTTGCCACACACCGGCAACCGCTTACATAGCATTCACGTTGCCTTGCATGCCGCGCGTCACCTAGAGATGATTTAAAGTACACAGGAGGACACAGCGAAAGAGAATGTGACAATGACTGTATGGGTATGTTTATGCATAAGTGGAAAATTGTGCTCTAGACTGGCATTCGACACAACATTGTAAAAACGACAACAACGTGGAAGAAAAATACGTCTGTATGTAAAAAATAAAGTCCTATGTCCTTTTGTATAAGAGGCATCAGCATCCATGGATTTTGGCATCTGTGGGGAGTCCTGGAACCAGTGCCCCATGCTTACCAAGGCATGACTGGAAGCCCAGGCTCCTTATCCCAGCCTGTCATGTCCCCACGTGGTGTGAATCCTGCCTGTCCCACACTCCCCTGGTCACTCTCCTCCAGCCCTGCCAGACTGCCCTCTTCTTCTGGAACAGGCCAAGCTGAATGCACGTCATGTCTGACCTCTAGGAATATCCGTTACTTTGTGAGCATGGCTCTGCTTCAGGAAGACGGGCTGCATTGTCACTAGAGAAGACGGGATGGAGGTTCCTTAAAAACCTACAAATGGACTTACCTGATGATCCAGCCTTCCCACGCCTGGGGATATGTCAAGAGAAAACTCTAACTCAAAAAGTCCCATGCACCTCAATGCTCACAGCAGCCCTATTTGTATTAGCCAGGACGTGGAACTAACCCCAACATCTAACGACTGGTGACTGGATAAAGAAGTAGTTGTCTTTTTATGCCGCGGAATACTACACAGCCGTGAAAAAGGATGGAACCATGCCATTTGCGGCAACATGGTTGGACACAGAGATAGTCATTCTGAGTGAAGTAAGCCAGAAGAGAGAAAAATGCCGCATGACACAACTTCCATGTGAAATCTAAGGAAAAAAGACAGAAATGATCTTAACTGCAAAAGACAAATAGAGCCACAGACATAGAGAAACAAACTTATGGTTACCAGGGAGGGACGGCGGTGGGAAGGGGTAAATATGGGAATCGGAAAATTGCCCGTCTTGGGGAGTGGTGGACATGTTAGCTCTCTTGATTGTGGCGATGGCTTTCTGGGTGTAGACATGTATGAAAATTGATCAAATACTACACGTGAGATGTGTCTAATTGACGGAACAGAAATCGTAGCCCTGTAAAGGTGTTTTAAAACAAAGAGATGGGCTGCGTTGTGTCCTATGTTTCTATGTGTCTTCAGGGAGGTCTCAGGGGGGCGGTGCTGGCCTTCCTGCCAACACGATGACACGAAGCCCGAACAATCCCCCAATCGATGGGAAGAAGAGACGAGCCATGGTCACATCTGGACCCCAAGCTTACACGTGGTGCATGGGTGCCATTTATCGCCAATCCAGCGAGGTTCCGGCCAGAGCTAGAGGCCGGGGCAGCGAACCGGGAGCGGCACTAAGGAGCATCGTGGCGCAGAGGCTGGACTGGGGGCCCGCAGGCTCCTCCCAGGAGGAGCCTCAGGGTTTGGGAGGTGGCTAACGTGCCTGCTTCGTGTCACCAGCAAGTGATGCCACCCGTGGAACATCAGCTGGAATCCTGAGCCGGGTCAGCCGTGGGTGATGCGGTAAAGGCTGCTTGCTAGCAGAGGGGACGCCAGACGGACGGTGAAGCAAGCAACAGGCTGCTGAGCTTCCGGCCTGTGTTTACCGTGCTTTCCGTGTCTCCCTGCATCTCAGGGTCACCCGGAGGAATTCGTGTGGAGTTTAGAGGCCGACGGCCTCTCGGTTCCTCATCAGCCTGGCAAGCCCCCCAGCCCTCTGCGGCCAGACCTCTGCGAGCGTCTTCCCTTGTTCTAGCAAAACCCTCCCCACCCTCGCCTGCGGCGGGCTTTTGCTTTTTTTTTTAATTGATGGCAGTGAGGATACCTTACAGCCTCCTCCGGCCCTTCCTTAGGGCTTCTGCCCTTAGACCACGGCAAGGGGCGGCCCCCCAACCCCCACCCCCGACACCCCCCCGCGCTGTCCTGGGTCCTGAACTACAGAGGGTCCCTCTGGCCCTGACACTCCCTCTGGCCACGCCCTCTACGGGGTGGAGTCAGCAGGGCCAAGGGGACACGCCCATTGGCTCCACCCCGTGCTGTGGAATCCCAGGACCCCGAATGCCCTGCCCCAGCAGCCCCTGACCCACTTGTAGTTTCTGCACCGGCTCTCCCCGGAGTTCAGCATCCCAGGACTCACAGAGAGGCCAACGGGCAGCTGTTGGCATGGAGGTTACGGACAGAGCCCGGATGTGAGGTCTGAGTGTCCCCCTGTGCACATCCAAGGCCCCTTGGGGCATGGGATGGACCCAGCATTGGGAAGAAAAGGGTCAGGCTGGCGGTCAGAGACTGGGAATCGGCTCTCCCCGCACTGTCGCTTTCTTTGCAGGACTCCCCTGAGTCTGGGAATTCTAAAGTTGAGCCTGGACGTGTGTGGCACGTGACAGTGACTTTGCGTGTGTGTGCGCGCGCCTGAGGACGTGTGTGGTTGTGTGTATGTTGTGGGGGTGTGTGTGGTCCGTGACTCCGTGTGTGTGTGCGTGGGGATGTAGGCGGAGCAGAGTCAGTGTGTGTGCACGTGTGTTTGTGTGTACGTGCATGCATTAGTTTTAAGAATACTAGAAGCTGTCCTTCAGAAGTCTGCAGTAGTAAAAACTGTATGGTGTCCCTCACTGTATAATTCAAACTGAAAATAATCTTCAATCACCAGAAATGTAGTCCCCCCCAGATTCTGATTCCCCCCCCCTCCCATACCGATTATGCCCTCATTGTACTGATGAGGAAACTAGCTTAGAGATGTTAAGTGACTCAGCCAAGGGCATGGAGCTCGCGAGCCCAGGGCCAGGACGCAGTCCAAGCGGCGCGGCTCCAGAGGCCTGGAGCCCTGCTCACGACCGCGCGTGGCCTCTTGGCCGGGGGGTGGGGTGGGGGTGGGGGTGGGGTGGGGGTGGGGGGAAGAGATTCTGACGGGCCGGGGCCAGCGTGCAGGCTGCCCAAGCCGCGGACTCTGCAAGTCGGGTGGAGAGTACCTGACGGCAGACGAGGGTAAAGGGCTGCTCAGAAATCAGATAGGTTCCTAGATCTTCGATGAGTAAGGAGGCTCAGTGCTCATCCTCGATCCCTTTGCTGGTGGCTAAAAGGGAGCAAGGCCCACGAGCGCGCTTCTGGGAGCGGCCTGCCAAAACCTGGAGCAGGGCTGCTCAGGACTGGCTCTGCAGCAGGAGCAGAGGGGGGCAATGTCGCCACCTGGTGGACATCCTTGGTAGTGGCAGTAGGAGGCCTAGCAGCCTGGGTATGGAGGCGGCAGGACGAGGTCCTAGTGGATGATCGTTTTCACATGGCTTAAGAAGCATTGCTTCATAGATTTTATCCACATTGGGGTCTATCCTACGATGGTAAATACGGTCTCCGTTACTCCATCTTAGCTGCATTGATTAATTTTTTTGAGGTTAGTTTTCTCTTCAATGATTTGGAAGCTATATTGTCTTCCAATTAAAATTCCCTCTAAGTTTTAATAAGTCATCTCTAAGTTCATAACTTTATGTATAATTGGACCAGTATTGCTATAACAGTCTCAAAAACGGGATAATCTATTAGATCTTGTTTCTCAATCATGATACATTTAGCATATTTTACCTCTCTGCTGTTCCCCATTGTGTGCGTGTGTGCGCCTGCGCGGGCTACAGTTACTGCTTTTTAGACAGTTGCTTTCAGTCTGTTGCATTCGCAATGAAAATATAGGTATAAACATCTTGGATTTAATTGCTCGCTACCGCTATTTAATCCCATGTCTTTCCCATTTTTGAGTTATTTACTTCTTTCCCAATCAAATGGACTCATGATTGGCTAATTTTTTTCCAGCGGTAGACTTGGAACCCATACCAGTCTATACGCAGCTTTATGTTCTCCTCAGCAACACCTCTCAGCCTCAACACCCAACAACACTCTCCGTATCTAGGGCCCCAAGGCTCGTTTTAAAATGCGGCATTGTTTCTCGTGTCCCCCCGCCCCCCTCCCGCCCCAGAAAGGAAGCAGGAATCTTCCTTGATTTAACGTGCTGCCTTTTTAGGACTGGCTAGTCTTGTCTGGTGAATGGATATTAAGAGAGATTTCCTTAAACTTCCTCCTGCTTCGTGCCATACCTCGACTTCATTGAGAAGCATGTTTTTCCCGTCTCTAAGACGGGCTTCCGCTTTGAACTGCTAAACCATCACGGCACACTTTTTCTCCATACTTATTCCTGGAAAACTGAGCTCTCTGCCGGAGTAAAGACGGTTCCCGTCAGAGAAGTGTGGCTCCCTGTCCCAAGGTCAAAATGTAGAAGAAAGGGAAGATTCCTGTTTCCGAGGGTTCCATTTTGTCAGGTTAGAGATCTAGTCATCCGTGTGGCTGCGGTGGAATCTGCAGTATCTTGCCTCACAGTTTCCTTTTTCTGGCTTAGCAGGGGAGCCGCATTAGCTGAGGTCGCGGCGCTATGGCCCTTGTCAGGATCCCGGTGCTGAGGCAGCCCCTTCCCCCCACCCCCTCTCCTTGTCATTTTGATCGTGCAAACTGGGTGCCAGCTGTGTGAACCCTGCTCCTGGCCGCCAGGATTGCCCCCCCGCCTCCCCACGCGACGTGTCCCCAGTTCCTCGGCGTCCCTCACTGCAACCAGCTAGCTCCAGGAAGGGTGCGAGCTGGCTTCCGCTGTCGTCCTTCCTCCTTCCTGTCCAGGCGGGCCCTCCTTTTGCGCTAGTCGGCCCGAAACCTTCTCTCCCGCGCTGCATAGGCTGAAGGAATGCCTCAGCGTTTGCAGCCGCTAGAGGGCGCTCTTGTCCTCTCTTTGGGCCCCTTCAGCGCTTCCAGTGGAAATTTCCGAGGTGGGAAGGGCTTGGGGGTTCTCTGTATCTAGGGGCTCCCCCGATCCAGCCGATTCAACTAACTGTGGGTTGAAAATATTCGGGAAAAAACGGAAAGTTTCGAAAAGCGACAATTGAACTTGCCACACACCGGCAACCGCTTACATAGCATTCACGTTGCCTTGCATGCCGCGCGTCACCTAGAGATGATTTAAAGTACACAGGAGGACACAGCGAAAGAGAATGTGACAATGACTGTATGGGTATGTTTATGCATAAGTGGAAAATTGTGCTCTAGACTGGCATTCGACACAACATTGTAAAAACGACAACAACGTGGAAGAAAAATACGTCTGTATGTAAAAAATAAAGTCCTATGTCCTTTTGTATAAGAGGCATCAGCATCCATGGATTTTGGCATCTGTGGGGAGTCCTGGAACCAGTGCCCCATGCTTACCAAGGCATGACTGGAAGCCCAGGCTCCTTATCCCAGCCTGTCATGTCCCCACGTGGTGTGAATCCTGCCTGTCCCACACTCCCCTGGTCACTCTCCTCCAGCCCTGCCAGACTGCCCTCTTCTTCTGGAACAGGCCAAGCTGAATGCACGTCATGTCTGACCTCTAGGAATATCCGTTACTTTGTGAGCATGGCTCTGCTTCAGGAAGACGGGCTGCATTGTCACTAGAGAAGACGGGATGGAGGTTCCTTAAAAACCTACAAATGGACTTACCTGATGATCCAGCCTTCCCACGCCTGGGGATATGTCAAGAGAAAACTCTAACTCAAAAAGTCCCATGCACCTCAATGCTCACAGCAGCCCTATTTGTATTAGCCAGGACGTGGAACTAACCCCAACATCTAACGACTGGTGACTGGATAAAGAAGTAGTTGTCTTTTTATGCCGCGGAATACTACACAGCCGTGAAAAAGGATGGAACCATGCCATTTGCGGCAACATGGTTGGACACAGAGATAGTCATTCTGAGTGAAGTAAGCCAGAAGAGAGAAAAATGCCGCATGACACAACTTCCATGTGAAATCTAAGGAAAAAAGACAGAAATGATCTTAACTGCAAAAGACAAATAGAGCCACAGACATAGAGAAACAAACTTATGGTTACCAGGGAGGGACGGCGGTGGGAAGGGGTAAATATGGGAATCGGAAAATTGCCCGTCTTGGGGAGTGGTGGACATGTTAGCTCTCTTGATTGTGGCGATGGCTTTCTGGGTGTAGACATGTATGAAAATTGATCAAATACTACACGTGAGATGTGTCTAATTGACGGAACAGAAATCGTAGCCCTGTAAAGGTGTTTTAAAACAAAGAGATGGGCTGCGTTGTGTCCTATGTTTCTATGTGTCTTCAGGGAGGTCTCAGGGGGGCGGTGCTGGCCTTCCTGCCAACACGATGACACGAAGCCCGAACAATCCCCCAATCGATGGGAAGAAGAGACGAGCCATGGTCACATCTGGACCCCAAGCTTACACGTGGTGCATGGGTGCCATTTATCGCCAATCCAGCGAGGTTCCGGCCAGAGCTAGAGGCCGGGGCAGCGAACCGGGAGCGGCACTAAGGAGCATCATGGCGCAGAGGCTGGACTGGGGGCCCGCAGGCTCCTCCCAGGAGGAGCCTCAGGGTTTGGGAGGTGGCTAACGTGCCTGCTTCGTGTCACCAGCAAGTGATGCCACCCGTGGAACATCAGCTGGAATCCTGAGCCGGGTCAGCCGTGGGTGATGCGGTAAAGGCTGCTTGCTAGCAGAGGGGACGCCAGACGGACGGTGAAGCAAGCAACAGGCTGCTGAGCTTCCGGCCTGTGTTTACCGTGCTTTCCGTGTCTCCCTGCATCTCAGGGTCACCCGGAGGAATTCGTGTGGAGTTTAGAGGCCGACGGCCTCTCGGTTCCTCATCAGCCTGGCAAGCCCCCCAGCCCTCTGCGGCCAGACCTCTGCGAGCGTCTTCCCTTGTTCTAGCAAAACCCTCCCCACCCTCGCCTGCGGCGGGCTTTTGCTTTTTTTTTTAATTGATGGCAGTGAGGATACCTTACAGCCTCCTCCGGCCCTTCCTTAGGGCTTCTGCCCTTAGACCACGGCAAGGGGCGGCCCCCCAACCCCCACCCCCGACACCCCCCCGCGCTGTCCTGGGTCCTGAACTACAGAGGGTCCCTCTGGCCCTGACACTCCCTCTGGCCACGCCCTCTACGGGGTGGAGTCAGCAGGGCCAAGGGGACACGCCCATTGGCTCCACCCCGTGCTCTGGAATCCCAGGACCCCGAATGCCCTGCCCCAGCAGCCCCTGACCCACTTGTAGTTTCTGCACCGGCTCTCCCCGGAGTTCAGCATCCCAGGACTCACAGAGAGGCCAACGGGCAGCTGTTGGCATGGAGGTTACGGACAGAGCCCGGATGTGAGGTCTGAGTGTCCCCCTGTGCACATCCAAGGCCCCTTGGGGCATGGGATGGACCCAGCATTGGGAAGAAAAGGGTCAGGCTGGCGGTCAGAGACTGGGAATCGGCTCTCCCCGCACTGTCGCTTTCTTTGCAGGACTCCCCTGAGTCTGGGAATTCTAAAGTTGAGCCTGGACGTGTGTGGCACGTGACAGTGACTTTGCGTGTGTGTGCGCGCGCCTGAGGACGTGTGTGGTTGTGTGTATGTTGTGGGGGTGTGTGTGGTCCGTGACTCCGTGTGTGTGTGCGTGGGGATGTAGGCGGAGCAGAGTCAGTGTGTGTGCACGTGTGTTTGTGTGTACGTGCATGCATTAGTTTTAAGAATACTAGAAGCTGTCCTTCAGAAGTCTGCAGTAGTAAAAACTGTATGGTGTCCCTCACTGTATAATTCAAACTGAAAATAATCTTCAATCACCAGAAATGTAGTCCCCCCCAGATTCTGATTCCCCCCCCCTCCCATACCGATTATGCCCTCATTGTACTGATGAGGAAACTAGCTTAGAGATGTTAAGTGACTCAGCCAAGGGCATGGAGCTCGCGAGCCCAGGGCCAGGACGCAGTCCAAGCGGCGCGGCTCCAGAGGCCTGGAGCCCTGCTCACGACCGCGCGTGGCCTCTTGGCCGGGGGGTGGGGGGGGGTGGGGGTGGGGTGGGGGTGGGGGGAAGAGATTCTGACGGGCCGGGGCCAGCGTGCAGGCTGCCCAAGCCGCGGACTCTGCAAGTCGGGTGGAGAGTACCTGACGGCAGACGAGGGTAAAGGGCTGCTCAGAAATCAGATAGGTTCCTAGATCTTCGATGAGTAAGGAGGCTCAGTGCTCATCCTCGATCCCTTTGCTGGTGGCTAAAAGGGAGCAAGGCCCACGAGCGCGCTTCTGGGAGCGGCCTGCCAAAACCTGGAGCAGGGCTGCTCAGGACTGGCTCTGCAGCAGGAGCAGAGGGGGGCAATGTCGCCACCTGGTGGACATCCTTGGTAGTGGCAGTAGGAGGCCTAGCAGCCTGGGTATGGAGGCGGCAGGACGAGGTCCTAGTGGATGATCGTTTTCACATGGCTTAAGAAGCATTGCTTCATAGATTTTATCCACATTGGGGTCTATCCTACGATGGTAAATACGGTCTCCGTTACTCCATCTTAGCTGCATTGATTAATTTTTTTGAGGTTAGTTTTCTCTTCAATGATTTGGAAGCTATATTGTCTTCCAATTAAAATTCCCTCTAAGTTTTAATAAGTCATCTCTAAGTTCATAACTTTATGTATAATTGGACCAGTATTGCTATAACAGTCTCAAAAACGGGATAATCTATTAGATCTTGTTTCTCAATCATGATACATTTAGCATATTTTACCTCTCTGCTGTTCCCCATTGTGTGCGTGTGTGCGCCTGCGCGGGCTACAGTGACTGCTTTTTAGACAGTTGCTTTCAGTCTGTTGCATTCGCAATGAAAATATAGGTATAAACATCTTGGATTTAATTGCTCGCTACCGCTATTTAATCCCATGTCTTTCCCATTTTTGAGTTATTTACTTCTTTCCCAATCAAATGGACTCATGATTGGCTAATTTTTTTCCAGCGGTAGACTTGGAACCCATACCAGTCTATACGCAGCTTTATGTTCTCCTCAGCAACACCTCTCAGCCTCAACACCCAACAACACTCTCCGTATCTAGGGCCCCAAGGCTCGTTTTAAAATGCGGCATTGTTTCTCGTGTCCCCCCGCCCCCCTCCCGCCCCAGAAAGGAAGCAGGAATCTTCCTTGATTTAACGTGCTGCCTTTTTAGGACTGGCTAGTCTTGTCTGGTGAATGGATATTAAGAGAGATTTCCTTAAACTTCCTCCTGCTTCGTGCCATACCTCGACTTCATTGAGAAGCATGTTTTTCCCGTCTCTAAGACGGGCTTCCGCTTTGAACTGCTAAACCATCACGGCACACTTTTTCTCCATACTTATTCCTGGAAAACTGAGCTCTCTGCCGGAGTAAAGACGGTTCCCGTCAGAGAAGTGTGGCTCCCTGTCCCAAGGTCAAAATGTAGAAGAAAGGGAAGATTCCTGTTTCCGAGGGTTCCATTTTGTCAGGTTAGAGATCTAGTCATCCGTGTGGCTGCGGTGGAATCTGCAGTATCTTGCCTCACAGTTTCCTTTTTCTGGCTTAGCAGGGGAGCCGCATTAGCTGAGGTCGCGGCGCTATGGCCCTTGTCAGGATCCCGGTGCTGAGGCAGCCCCTTCCCCCCACCCCCTCTCCTTGTCATTTTGATCGTGCAAACTGGGTGCCAGCTGTGTGAACCCTGCTCCTGGCCGCCAGGATTGCCCCCCCGCCTCCCCACGCGACGTGTCCCCAGTTCCTCGGCGTCCCTCACTGCAACCAGCTAGCTCCAGGAAGGGTGCGAGCTGGCTTCCGCTGTCGTCCTTCCTCCTTCCTGTCCAGGCGGGCCCTCCTTTTGCGCTAGTCGGCCCGAAACCTTCTCTCCCGCGCTGCATAGGCTGAAGGAATGCCTCAGCGTTTGCAGCCGCTAGAGGGCGCTCTTGTCCTCTCTTTGGGCCCCTTCAGCGCTTCCAGTGGAAATTTCCGAGGTGGGAAGGGCTTGGGGGTTCTCTGTATCTAGGGGCTCCCCCGATCCAGCCGATTCAACTAACTGTGGGTTGAAAATATTCGGGAAAAAACGGAAAGTTTCGAAAAGCGACAATTGAACTTGCCACACACCGGCAACCGCTTACATAGCATTCACGTTGCCTTGCATGCCGCGCGTCACCTAGAGATGATTTAAAGTACACAGGAGGACACAGCGAAAGAGAATGTGACAATGACTGTATGGGTATGTTTATGCATAAGTGGAAAATTGTGCTCTAGACTGGCATTCGACACAACATTGTAAAAACGACAACAACGTGGAAGAAAAATACGTCTGTATGTAAAAAATAAAGTCCTATGTCCTTTTGTATAAGAGGCATCAGCATCCATGGATTTTGGCATCTGTGGGGAGTCCTGGAACCAGTGCCCCATGCTTACCAAGGCATGACTGGAAGCCCAGGCTCCTTATCCCAGCCTGTCATGTCCCCACGTGGTGTGAATCCTGCCTGTCCCACACTCCCCTGGTCACTCTCCTCCAGCCCTGCCAGACTGCCCTCTTCTTCTGGAACAGGCCAAGCTGAATGCACGTCATGTCTGACCTCTAGGAATATCCGTTACTTTGTGAGCATGGCTCTGCTTCAGGAAGACGGGCTGCATTGTCACTAGAGAAGACGGGATGGAGGTTCCTTAAAAACCTACAAATGGACTTACCTGATGATCCAGCCTTCCCACGCCTGGGGATATGTCAAGAGAAAACTCTAACTCAAAAAGTCCCATGCACCTCAATGCTCACAGCAGCCCTATTTGTATTAGCCAGGACGTGGAACTAACCCCAACATCTAACGACTGGTGACTGGATAAAGAAGTAGTTGTCTTTTTATGCCGCGGAATACTACACAGCCGTGAAAAAGGATGGAACCATGCCATTTGCGGCAACATGGTTGGACACAGAGATAGTCATTCTGAGTGAAGTAAGCCAGAAGAGAGAAAAATGCCGCATGACACAACTTCCATGTGAAATCTAAGGAAAAAAGACAGAAATGATCTTAACTGCAAAAGACAAATAGAGCCACAGACATAGAGAAACAAACTTATGGTTACCAGGGAGGGACGGCGGTGGGAAGGGGTAAATATGGGAATCGGAAAATTGCCCGTCTTGGGGAGTGGTGGACATGTTAGCTCTCTTGATTGTGGCGATGGCTTTCTGGGTGTAGACATGTATGAAAATTGATCAAATACTACACGTGAGATGTGTCTAATTGACGGAACAGAAATCGTAGCCCTGTAAAGGTGTTTTAAAACAAAGAGATGGGCTGCGTTGTGTCCTATGTTTCTATGTGTCTTCAGGGAGGTCTCAGGGGGGCGGTGCTGGCCTTCCTGCCAACACGATGACACGAAGCCCGAACAATCCCCCAATCGATGGGAAGAAGAGACGAGCCATGGTCACATCTGGACCCCAAGCTTACACGTGGTGCATGGGTGCCATTTATCGCCAATCCAGCGAGGTTCCGGCCAGAGCTAGAGGCCGGGGCAGCGAACCGGGAGCGGCACTAAGGAGCATCGTGGCGCAGAGGCTGGACTGGGGGCCCGCAGGCTCCTCCCAGGAGGAGCCTCAGGGTTTGGGAGGTGGCTAACGTGCCTGCTTCGTGTCACCAGCAAGTGATGCCACCCGTGGAACATCAGCTGGAATCCTGAGCCGGGTCAGCCGTGGGTGATGCGGTAAAGGCTGCTTGCTAGCAGAGGGGACGCCAGACGGACGGTGAAGCAAGCAACAGGCTGCTGAGCTTCCGGCCTGTGTTTACCGTGCTTTCCGTGTCTCCCTGCATCTCAGGGTCACCCGGAGGAATTCGTGTGGAGTTTAGAGGCCGACGGCCTCTCGGTTCCTCATCAGCCTGGCAAGCCCCCCAGCCCTCTGCGGCCAGACCTCTGCGAGCGTCTTCCCTTGTTCTAGCAAAACCCTCCCCACCCTCGCCTGCGGCGGGCTTTTGCTTTTTTTTTTAATTGATGGCAGTGAGGATACCTTACAGCCTCCTCCGGCCCTTCCTTAGGGCTTCTGCCCTTAGACCACGGCAAGGGGCGGCCCCCCAACCCCCACCCCCGACACCCCCCCGCGCTGTCCTGGGTCCTGAACTACAGAGGGTCCCTCTGGCCCTGACACTCCCTCTGGCCACGCCCTCTACGGGGTGGAGT
This sequence comes from Vicugna pacos, assembly GCF_048564905.1. Taxonomy (NCBI): domain Eukaryota; kingdom Metazoa; phylum Chordata; class Mammalia; order Artiodactyla; family Camelidae; genus Vicugna; species Vicugna pacos. Next base: position 79,743 of record NW_027328768.1, read on the forward strand.
CAGCAGGGCCAAGGGGACACGCCCATTGGCTCCACCCCGTGCTCTGGAATCCCAGGACCCCGAATGCCCTGCCCCAGCAGCCCCTGACCCACTTGTAGTTTCTGCACCGGCTCTCCCCGGAGTTCAGCATCCCAGGACTCACAGAGAGGCCAACGGGCAGCTGTTGGCATGGAGGTTACGGACAGAGCCCGGATGTGAGGTCTGAGTGTCCCCCTGTGCACATCCAAGGCCCCTTGGGGCATGGGATGGACCCAGCATTGGGAAGAAAAGGGTCAGGCTGGCGGTCAGAGACTGGGAATCGGCTCTCCCCGCACTGTCGCTTTCTTTGCAGGACTCCCCTGAGTCTGGGAATTCTAAAGTTGAGCCTGGACGTGTGTGGCACGTGACAGTGACTTTGCGTGTGTGTGCGCGCGCCTGAGGACGTGTGTGGTTGTGTGTATGTTGTGGGGGTGTGTGTGGTCCGTGACTCCGTGTGTGTGTGCGTGGGGATGTAGGCGGAGCAGAGTCAGTGTGTGTGCACGTGTGTTTGTGTGTACGTGCATGCATTAGTTTTAAGAATACTAGAAGCTGTCCTTCAGAAGTCTGCAGTAGTAAAAACTGTATGGTGTCCCTCACTGTATAATTCAAACTGAAAATAATCTTCAATCACCAGAAATGTAGTCCCCCCCAGATTCTGATTCCCCCCCCCTCCCATACCGATTATGCCCTCATTGTACTGATGAGGAAACTAGCTTAGAGATGTTAAGTGACTCAGCCAAGGGCATGGAGCTCGCGAGCCCAGGGCCAGGACGCAGTCCAAGCGGCGCGGCTCCAGAGGCCTGGAGCCCTGCTCACGACCGCGCGTGGCCTCTTGGCCGGGGGGTGGGGTGGGGGTGGGGGTGGGGTGGGGGTGGGGGGAAGAGATTCTGACGGGCCGGGGCCAGCGTGCAGGCTGCCCAAGCCGCGGACTCTGCAAGTCGGGTGGAGAGTACCTGACGGCAGACGAGGGTAAAGGGCTGCTCAGAAATCAGATAGGTTCCTAGATCTTCGATGAGTAAGGAGGCTCAGTGCTCATCCTCGATCCCTTTGCTGGTGGCTAAAAGGGAGCAAGGCCCACGAGCGCGCTTCTGGGAGCGGCCTGCCAAAACCTGGAGCAGGGCTGCTCAGGACTGGCTCTGCAGCAGGAGCAGAGGGGGGCAATGTCGCCACCTGGTGGACATCCTTGGTAGTGGCAGTAGGAGGCCTAGCAGCCTGGGTATGGAGGCGGCAGGACGAGGTCCTAGTGGATGATCGTTTTCACATGGCTTAAGAAGCATTGCTTCATAGATTTTATCCACATTGGGGTCTATCCTACGATGGTAAATACGGTCTCCGTTACTCCATCTTAGCTGCATTGATTAATTTTTTTGAGGTTAGTTTTCTCTTCAATGATTTGGAAGCTATATTGTCTTCCAATTAAAATTCCCTCTAAGTTTTAATAAGTCATCTCTAAGTTCATAACTTTATGTATAATTGGACCAGTATTGCTATAACAGTCTCAAAAACGGGATAATCTATTAGATCTTGTTTCTCAATCATGATACATTTAGCATATTTTACCTCTCTGCTGTTCCCCATTGTGTGCGTGTGTGCGCCTGCGCGGGCTACAGTGACTGCTTTTTAGACAGTTGCTTTCAGTCTGTTGCATTCGCAATGAAAATATAGGTATAAACATCTTGGATTTAATTGCTCGCTACCGCTATTTAATCCCATGTCTTTCCCATTTTTGAGTTATTTACTTCTTTCCCAATCAAATGGACTCATGATTGGCTAATTTTTTTCCAGCGGTAGACTTGGAACCCATACCAGTCTATACGCAGCTTTATGTTCTCCTCAGCAACACCTCTCAGCCTCAACACCCAACAACACTCTCCGTATCTAGGGCCCCAAGGCTCGTTTTAAAATGCGGCATTGTTTCTCGTGTCCCCCCGCCCCCCTCCCGCCCCAGAAAGGAAGCAGGAATCTTCCTTGATTTAACGTGCTGCCTTTTTAGGACTGGCTAGTCTTGTCTGGTGAATGGATATTAAGAGAGATTTCCTTAAACTTCCTCCTGCTTCGTGCCATACCTCGACTTCATTGAGAAGCATGTTTTTCCCGTCTCTAAGACGGGCTTCCGCTTTGAACTGCTAAACCATCACGGCACACTTTTTCTCCATACTTATTCCTGGAAAACTGAGCTCTCTGCCGGAGTAAAGACGGTTCCCGTCAGAGAAGTGTGGCTCCCTGTCCCAAGGTCAAAATGTAGAAGAAAGGGAAGATTCCTGTTTCCGAGGGTTCCATTTTGTCAGGTTAGAGATCTAGTCATCCGTGTGGCTGCGGTGGAATCTGCAGTATCTTGCCTCACAGTTTCCTTTTTCTGGCTTAGCAGGGGAGCCGCATTAGCTGAGGTCGCGGCGCTATGGCCCTTGTCAGGATCCCGGTGCTGAGGCAGCCCCTTCCCCCCACCCCCTCTCCTTGTCATTTTGATCGTGCAAACTGGGTGCCAGCTGTGTGAACCCTGCTCCTGGCCGCCAGGATTGCCCCCCCGCCTCCCCACGCGACGTGTCCCCAGTTCCTCGGCGTCCCTCACTGCAACCAGCTAGCTCCAGGAAGGGTGCGAGCTGGCTTCCGCTGTCGTCCTTCCTCCTTCCTGTCCAGGCGGGCCCTCCTTTTGCGCTAGTCGGCCCGAAACCTTCTCTCCCGCGCTGCATAGGCTGAAGGAATGCCTCAGCGTTTGCAGCCGCTAGAGGGCGCTCTTGTCCTCTCTTTGGGCCCCTTCAGCGCTTCCAGTGGAAATTTCCGAGGTGGGAAGGGCTTGGGGGTTCTCTGTATCTAGGGGCTCCCCCGATCCAGCCGATTCAACTAACTGTGGGTTGAAAATATTCGGGAAAAAACGGAAAGTTTCGAAAAGCGACAATTGAACTTGCCACACACCGGCAACCGCTTACATAGCATTCACGTTGCCTTGCATGCCGCGCGTCACCTAGAGATGATTTAAAGTACACAGGAGGACACAGCGAAAGAGAATGTGACAATGACTGTATGGGTATGTTTATGCATAAGTGGAAAATTGTGCTCTAGACTGGCATTCGACACAACATTGTAAAAACGACAACAACGTGGAAGAAAAATACGTCTGTATGTAAAAAATAAAGTCCTATGTCCTTTTGTATAAGAGGCATCAGCATCCATGGATTTTGGCATCTGTGGGGAGTCCTGGAACCAGTGCCCCATGCTTACCAAGGCATGACTGGAAGCCCAGGCTCCTTATCCCAGCCTGTCATGTCCCCACGTGGTGTGAATCCTGCCTGTCCCACACTCCCCTGGTCACTCTCCTCCAGCCCTGCCAGACTGCCCTCTTCTTCTGGAACAGGCCAAGCTGAATGCACGTCATGTCTGACCTCTAGGAATATCCGTTACTTTGTGAGCATGGCTCTGCTTCAGGAAGACGGGCTGCATTGTCACTAGAGAAGACGGGATGGAGGTTCCTTAAAAACCTACAAATGGACTTACCTGATGATCCAGCCTTCCCACGCCTGGGGATATGTCAAGAGAAAACTCTAACTCAAAAAGTCCCATGCACCTCAATGCTCACAGCAGCCCTATTTGTATTAGCCAGGACGTGGAACTAACCCCAACATCTAACGACTGGTGACTGGATAAAGAAGTAGTTGTCTTTTTATGCCGCGGAATACTACACAGCCGTGAAAAAGGATGGAACCATGCCATTTGCGGCAACATGGTTGGGCACAGAGATAGTCATTCTGAGTGAAGTAAGCCAGAAGAGAGAAAAATGCCGCATGACACAACTTCCATGTGAAATCTAAGGAAAAAAGACAGAAATGATCTTAACTGCAAAAGACAAATAGAGCCACAGACATAGAGAAACAAACTTATGGTTACCAGGGAGGGACGGCGGTGGGAAGGGGTAAATATGGGAATCGGAAAATTGCCCGTCTTGGGGAGTGGTGGACATGTTAGCTCTCTTGATTGTGGCGATGGCTTTCTGGGTGTAGACATGTATGAAAATTGATCAAATACTACACGTGAGATGTGTCTAATTGACGGAACAGAAATCGTAGCCCTGTAAAGGTGTTTTAAAACAAAGAGATGGGCTGCGTTGTGTCCTATGTTTCTATGTGTCTTCAGGGAGGTCTCAGGGGGGCGGTGCTGGCCTTCCTGCCAACACGATGACACGAAGCCCGAACAATCCCCCAATCGATGGGAAGAAGAGACGAGCCATGGTCACATCTGGACCCCAAGCTTACACGTGGTGCATGGGTGCCATTTATCGCCAATCCAGCGAGGTTCCGGCCAGAGCTAGAGGCCGGGGCAGCGAACCGGGAGCGGCACTAAGGAGCATCATGGCGCAGAGGCTGGACTGGGGGCCCGCAGGCTCCTCCCAGGAGGAGCCTCAGGGTTTGGGAGGTGGCTAACGTGCCTGCTTCGTGTCACCAGCAAGTGATGCCACCCGTGGAACATCAGCTGGAATCCTGAGCCGGGTCAGCCGTGGGTGATGCGGTAAAGGCTGCTTGCTAGCAGAGGGGACGCCAGACGGACGGTGAAGCAAGCAACAGGCTGCTGAGCTTCCGGCCTGTGTTTACCGTGCTTTCCGTGTCTCCCTGCATCTCAGGGTCACCCGGAGGAATTCGTGTGGAGTTTAGAGGCCGACGGCCTCTCGGTTCCTCATCAGCCTGGCAAGCCCCCCAGCCCTCTGCGGCCAGACCTCTGCGAGCGTCTTCCCTTGTTCTAGCAAAACCCTCCCCACCCTCGCCTGCGGCGGGCTTTTGCTTTTTTTTTTAATTGATGGCAGTGAGGATACCTTACAGCCTCCTCCGGCCCTTCCTTAGGGCTTCTGCCCTTAGACCACGGCAAGGGGCGGCCCCCCAACCCCCACCCCCGACACCCCCCCGCGCTGTCCTGGGTCCTGAACTACAGAGGGTCCCTCTGGCCCTGACACTCCCTCTGGCCACGCCCTCTACGGGGTGGAGTCAGCAGGGCCAAGGGGACACGCCCATTGGCTCCACCCCGTGCTCTGGAATCCCAGGACCCCGAATGCCCTGCCCCAGCAGCCCCTGACCCACTTGTAGTTTCTGCACCGGCTCTCCCCGGAGTTCAGCATCCCAGGACTCACAGAGAGGCCAACGGGCAGCTGTTGGCATGGAGGTTACGGACAGAGCCCGGATGTGAGGTCTGAGTGTCCCCCTGTGCACATCCAAGGCCCCTTGGGGCATGGGATGGACCCAGCATTGGGAAGAAAAGGGTCAGGCTGGCGGTCAGAGACTGGGAATCGGCTCTCCCCGCACTGTCGCTTTCTTTGCAGGACTCCCCTGAGTCTGGGAATTCTAAAGTTGAGCCTGGACGTGTGTGGCACGTGACAGTGACTTTGCGTGTGTGTGCGCGCGCCTGAGGACGTGTGTGGTTGTGTGTATGTTGTGGGGGTGTGTGTGGTCCGTGACTCCGTGTGTGTGTGCGTGGGGATGTAGGCGGAGCAGAGTCAGTGTGTGTGCACGTGTGTTTGTGTGTACGTGCATGCATTAGTTTTAAGAATACTAGAAGCTGTCCTTCAGAAGTCTGCAGTAGTAAAAACTGTATGGTGTCCCTCACTGTATAATTCAAACTGAAAATAATCTTCAATCACCAGAAATGTAGTCCCCCCCAGATTCTGATTCCCCCCCCCTCCCATACCGATTATGCCCTCATTGTACTGATGAGGAAACTAGCTTAGAGATGTTAAGTGACTCAGCCAAGGGCATGGAGCTCGCGAGCCCAGGGCCAGGACGCAGTCCAAGCGGCGCGGCTCCAGAGGCCTGGAGCCCTGCTCACGACCGCGCGTGGCCTCTTGGCCGGGGGGTGGGGGGGGGTGGGGGTGGGGTGGGGGTGGGGGGAAGAGATTCTGACGGGCCGGGGCCAGCGTGCAGGCTGCCCAAGCCGCGGACTCTGCAAGTCGGGTGGAGAGTACCTGACGGCAGACGAGGGTAAAGGGCTGCTCAGAAATCAGATAGGTTCCTAGATCTTCGATGAGTAAGGAGGCTCAGTGCTCATCCTCGATCCCTTTGCTGGTGGCTAAAAGGGAGCAAGGCCCACGAGCGCGCTTCTGGGAGCGGCCTGCCAAAACCTGGAGCAGGGCTGCTCAGGACTGGCTCTGCAGCAGGAGCAGAGGGGGGCAATGTCGCCACCTGGTGGACATCCTTGGTAGTGGCAGTAGGAGGCCTAGCAGCCTGGGTATGGAGGCGGCAGGACGAGGTCCTAGTGGATGATCGTTTTCACATGGCTTAAGAAGCATTGCTTCATAGATTTTATCCACATTGGGGTCTATCCTACGATGGTAAATACGGTCTCCGTTACTCCATCTTAGCTGCATTGATTAATTTTTTTGAGGTTAGTTTTCTCTTCAATGATTTGGAAGCTATATTGTCTTCCAATTAAAATTCCCTCTAAGTTTTAATAAGTCATCTCTAAGTTCATAACTTTATGTATAATTGGACCAGTATTGCTATAACAGTCTCAAAAACGGGATAATCTATTAGATCTTGTTTCTCAATCATGATACATTTAGCATATTTTACCTCTCTGCTGTTCCCCATTGTGTGCGTGTGTGCGCCTGCGCGGGCTACAGTGACTGCTTTTTAGACAGTTGCTTTCAGTCTGTTGCATTCGCAATGAAAATATAGGTATAAACATCTTGGATTTAATTGCTCGCTACCGCTATTTAATCCCATGTCTTTCCCATTTTTGAGTTATTTACTTCTTTCCCAATCAAATGGACTCATGATTGGCTAATTTTTTTCCAGCGGTAGACTTGGAACCCATACCAGTCTATACGCAGCTTTATGTTCTCCTCAGCAACACCTCTCAGCCTCAACACCCAACAACACTCTCCGTATCTAGGGCCCCAAGGCTCGTTTTAAAATGCGGCATTGTTTCTCGTGTCCCCCCGCCCCCCTCCCGCCCCAGAAAGGAAGCAGGAATCTTCCTTGATTTAACGTGCTGCCTTTTTAGGACTGGCTAGTCTTGTCTGGTGAATGGATATTAAGAGAGATTTCCTTAAACTTCCTCCTGCTTCGTGCCATACCTCGACTTCATTGAGAAGCATGTTTTTCCCGTCTCTAAGACGGGCTTCCGCTTTGAACTGCTAAACCATCACGGCACACTTTTTCTCCATACTTATTCCTGGAAAACTGAGCTCTCTGCCGGAGTAAAGACGGTTCCCGTCAGAGAAGTGTGGCTCCCTGTCCCAAGGTCAAAATGTAGAAGAAAGGGAAGATTCCTGTTTCCGAGGGTTCCATTTTGTCAGGTTAGAGATCTAGTCATCCGTGTGGCTGCGGTGGAATCTGCAGTATCTTGCCTCACAGTTTCCTTTTTCTGGCTTAGCAGGGGAGCCGCATTAGCTGAGGTCGCGGCGCTATGGCCCTTGTCAGGATCCCGGTGCTGAGGCAGCCCCTTCCCCCCACCCCCTCTCCTTGTCATTTTGATCGTGCAAACTGGGTGCCAGCTGTGTGAACCCTGCTCCTGGCCGCCAGGATTGCCCCCCCGCCTCCCCACGCGACGTGTCCCCAGTTCCTCGGCGTCCCTCACTGCAACCAGCTAGCTCCAGGAAGGGTGCGAGCTGGCTTCCGCTGTCGTCCTTCCTCCTTCCTGTCCAGGCGGGCCCTCCTTTTGCGCTAGTCGGCCCGAAACCTTCTCTCCCGCGCTGCATAGGCTGAAGGAATGCCTCAGCGTTTGCAGCCGCTA